>NC_088858.1:56750106-56905015 GCF_963853765.1 Magallana gigas | reverse complement strand
TATTGTAACTTACAATCTGGCACATTTTTGGTAACTCAATGGTCAATTTGTCCTTTTTGGGCTCTAATTCTTTTATTTATGCAGGTTTAGCCGACTTTTTTGCATTAATCATTATGGTTTATCACATGTATCTTAAATATATGCAAACATCTAACCTATCTTATGTTAATGACCTTGAGACCCCCTAAAATCTCTATTTTTCCACTAAAAACATCCCTTTTCGGCTCTTATTTTTTTATTTATTCCTATATTCTGAACTCATGGGGAGAAATTATCATGTTTCGGTGGATATATCTCAGATATATGCAAAGAAGGATCCTATTTTGTACGGTTTACCCTGTGCTCTCGTGTAATTTGCATTTTCGCTGAAAAACTCTAAGTCCAAATGGAAATCCAAAAAGCGTCAAAATAGATCTATAAAATGATTATTTCGGTAACTTTTTTATGTAATCCACTTTATTTTATGTCGCGGGACCATATTCCGCCTCAAAATATCCAAGATTCCCCATAGCGGCCCAGATCTCGACGACATGTCTAACCACGGGCTTGGTCCTGTGCCTCGTAACTTAATCTTTTGGAAAGTGGGGGAAAGTGAAAATTGTTGAACGGATATAAATCATTCAAATCAAGATTATATCGTTAACTACTTAGGATTATCGCATTGATCTGATGTCGAAAAACTTGAAATAACGTAAAGATTTTCAAAATAATAGATAACTTCGGAGTACCGTGACCCTGTTTTTGTCACTTTTTTCCTCATCATCACTGATAGGGTAAATTTTTTGAGCGGATCAAAATCGTTAAAATTAAGTCAATATCTTTAACTTTTAAGGGTTATCGCATTGACAGGATGACGAAATACTTGAATTAACGTAAGGATAATGATCATGATCGACAACTTTAAAGATGTCGCTACCATATCTGTAACATTTAATTTAACATTATGGTAACACTTAAGGGGCTCCAAATTCTCAAAAAAGGGGTGATACTTTAAACTAATGTGGTTATTTCTTTTGCTTTTATGTATATTAGGATAAATTAGGGTTAAAATATTCATACTTAAAGATTTAGAGGGTGTCAGAGGAGATTTAGTTTGCACTATATTTAACGTCAAATTGAAATTTATGGGTTCACTTAGGGGGGTATAAATTCATAATTGAGAGGTAATCCTTTGATCTAGTGGTTCTTATTCCTTTGTTATAATGTGTATTAGGATAAATTATGGTTGAATTGTTCATACTTATAGATTAAGTGGGGGTCATAATGGATTTAGTATACCATATTATTTTTGGTAAATTGAAAATTATAGGTTCTCTTAGATGGGTATAAATTCATAGCAGAGGGGTAATTATTTTAACTAAGGGTCCTAATTCCTTTGTTTCCATGTGTATTAGGGTAAATAAGGGCTGAAATATTGATATTCAGAGATTAGAGGGTTTCTGAAGGGATTTAGTATGCCAAATATTTAACTTCAAATTGAAATTTATGGGAATACTCAGATGGGTATAAATTAAAAACAGAGGGGTAATTCCTTTAAGTAAGTGTTCTAATTACTTTGTTTTGATTAGTGTTAGGATAAAAAAGGGTTGAACTATTGATACTTTGAGATTTAGAGGGTTTCCAAAGGGTCTTAATATGCCCAATATTTAACGTCAAATTGAAATTTATTGGTATAATGAGGGGAGTATAAATTCATCATTAAGAGGAAATACTTTGATCTAGTGGTCCTTATTCCTTCATTTTAATGTGTATTAGGATAAATTAAGGTTGAATTGTTCATACTTAGAGATTTAGTGGGGGTGATAATGGATTCAGTATACTATATTATTTCCAGTAAATTGAAATTCATAGGTTCACTTAGGTGGGTATAAATTCATAGCAAAGGGGTAATTCTATTAACTAAGGGTCTTAATTCCTTTGTTTCCATGTGTATTAGGGTGAATAAGGGCTGAAATATTGATATTCAAAGATTAGAGGGTTTCTGAAGGGATTTAGTATGCCTTATATTTAATGTCAAATTGAAATTTCTTGGTATACTCAGGGGGGTATAAATTGATAATACAATGATTCTCCTGTTATCTGTGGGTCCTTACATCTTTGTTTTAATGTATATAAGGATAAATGAGGGTGGAAATATTGATGGATAAGATTAAGGGGTTGTCCAAAGGAATTTAGTATACCATATAAATAGCGGGAAATTCAAAATTATGGGTTTACCTTGGCAGGTATAAATTCATAATACAGGGGTATTCCTTTTAACTAGTGGTGATATCTCCTTGTTTTTAGTATGTATAAAGATAATTAAGGGTAGAAATATTGACACTTACAGATATAGAGGGTTTCCAAAGGGATTTAGTATGTCATATATTTAACGTCAAATTGAAATTTTTGGGTATTCTAAGGGTGGTATAAATTCATAATGCAGGGCTTTTTCTTTGAACTAATGCTGCTAAATCCTTTGTTTTAATGTGTATTATGATAAAATAGGGTAGAAATATTAATACTTATAGGTTTAGTGGGGGTCAGGAGGGATTTAGTATTCATTATATTTAACATGAAATGGAAATTTTTGGGTATTCTCAGAGGGGTATAAATTCATAATACAGGGGTATTTCTTTAAGGTAATGGTATTTCATCCTTTGTTTTGATGTGAATTAGGTTAAAATAGGGTAGAAATATTAATATGTAAAGGTTTAGTGGGAGTCAGGAGGGATTGGTATACCAAATATTTAATTTTCTATGGAAATTTTTGGGCATTCTCTTGGGGGTATAAATTCATAATACAGGGGTATTTTGTTAAACTAATGGTATTTTATCCTTTGTTTTAATGTGTACTAGGATAAAATAGGGCAGAAATTTTGATACTAAAAGATTTAGTGGGGGTCAGGAGGGATTTAGTATTCATAATATTTAACGTCAAAATGGAATTTTTGGGTATACTCAGGAGGGTATAAATTCACAATACAGGGGTATTTCTTTAAGCTAATGGTATTTTATCCTTTGTTTTGATGTGTATTAGGATAAAATAGGGTAGAAATATTAATACTTAAAGGTTTAGTGGGGGTCAGGAGGGATTTAGTATACCAAATATTTAACGTCAAATTGAAATTTTTGGGTATTCTTAGGGGGTTATAAATTCATAATACAGAGGTATTTCTTTAAACTAATGGTATTTTATCCTTTGTTTTGATGTGTATTAGGATAAAATAGGTTTGAAATATTAATAATTAGAGATGTATTGGGGGCAGGAGGGATTTAGTATACCAAATATTTAACGTCAATTGGAAATTTTTGGGCATTCTCTGGGGGGTATAAATTCATAATACAGGGGTATTTCTTTAAGCTAATGGTATTTTATCCTTTGTTTTGATGTGTACTTGGATAAAATAGGGTAGAAATATTAATACTTATAGGTTTAGTGGGGGTCAGGAGGGATTTAGTATGCTTTATATTTAACGGCAAATTGAAATTTTTTGGTATTCTCAGGGGGTTATAAATTCATAATACAGGGGTATTTCTTTAAGCTAATGGTACTTTATCCTTTGTTTTGATGTGTATTAGGATAAAATAGGGTAGAAATATTAATACTTAATGGTTTAGTGGGGGTCAGGAGGGATTTAGTATACCAAATATTTAACGTTCAATGGAAATTTTTGGGCATTCTCTGGGGGGTATTAATTCATAATACAGAGGTATTTTTTTATACTAATGGTGTTAAATCTTTTGTTTTTATGTGTACTTGGATGAAATAGGGTACAAATATTCATACTTAGAGGTTAAGTTGGGGTCAGGAGGGATTTAGAATGCTTTATATTTAACGTCAAATTGAAATTTTTTGGTATTCTCAGGGGGGTATAAACTAATAATGCAGGGCTTTTTCTTTAAGCTCATGGTATTTTATCCTTTGTTTTGATGTGTATTAGGATAAAATAGGGTAGAAATATTAATACTTAATGGTTTAGTGGGGGTCAGGAGGGATTTAGTATACCAAATATTTAACGTTCAATGGAAATTTTTGGGCAATCTCAGAGGGGCATGAATTCATAATATAGGGGTCTTTCTTTAAGCTAATTGTATGTTATCCTTTGTTTTGATGTGACAATACTAGGATAAAATAGGGCAGAAATTTTATTTCTAAAAGATTAAGTGGGGGTCAGGAGGGATTTAGTATTCATTATATTTAACGTCAAATGGAAATTTTGGGGTATTATAAGAGGGGTATAAATTCATAATACAGGGTTATTTCTTTAAGCTAATGGTATTTTATCCTTTGTTTTGATGTGTATTAGGATAAAATAGGGTAGAAATTTTAATACTTAAAGGTTCAGTGGGGGTCAGGAGGGATTTAGTATACCATATATTTAACGTTCAATGGAAATTTTTGGGCATTCTCTGGGGGGTATAAATTCATAATACAGAGGTATTTCTTTATACTAATGGTGTTAAATCTTTTTTTTAATGTGTACTAGGATAAAAGAGAGCAGAAATTTTATTTCTAAAAGATTAAGTGGGGGTCAGGAGGGATTTAGTATTCATTATATTTAACGTCAAATGGAAATTTTTGGGTATACTCAGGGGGTTATAAATTCATAATACAGGGGTATTTCTTTAAGCTAATGGTATTTCATCCTTTGTTTTGATGTGTATTAGGATAAAATAGGGTAGAAATATTAATACTTAATGGTTTAGTGGGGGTCAGGAGGGATTTAGTATACCAAATATTTAACGTTCAATGGAAATTTTTGGGCATTCTCTGGGGGGTATAAATTCATAATACAGAGGTATTTCTTTATACTAATGGTGTTAAATCTTTTTTTTTAATGTGTACAAGGATAAAATAGGGCAGAAATTTTAATACTAAAAGATTTAGTGGGGGTCAGGAGGGATTTAGTATCCATTATATTTAACGTTAAAATGGAATTTTTGGGCATTTTCTGGGGGGTATCAATTCATAATACAGTGGTATTTCTTTAAACTAATGCTGCTTTGTCCTTTGTTTTGATGTGTATTAGGATAAAATAGGGTATAAATATTAATACTTAAAGGTTTAGTGGGGGTCAGGAGGGATTTAGTATACTATATATTTGTCGTCAAATGAAAATTTATGGGTGTACTCAGGGGGGTATAAATTCATAATCAAGCGATAGTTTTTTGCTCTAGTGGTTCTCATTCCTTCGTTATAATATGTATTAGGATAAATTAGGGTTGAAATGTTCATACTTTGAGATTTATTGGGGGTCAGAATGAATTAAGTGTACTATATCATTTTTGGTAATTTGAGAATTATAGGTTCTCTTAGTTGGGTATAAATTTATAACAGAGGGGTAATTCTTTTAACTAAGGGTCCTAATTTCTTTGTATTGATGTGTATTAAGGTAAATAAGGGTTGAAATATTGGTATTCAAAGATTAGAGAGTTTCCGAAGGGATTTAGTATGCCCTATATTTAACGTCGATTGAAATTTATTGGAATACTCTGGTGGGTATAAATTCATAACAGAGGGGTAATTCTTTTAACTAAGGGTCCTATATCCTTTGTATTCATGTGTATTAGGATAAAAAAGGGTTGAAAGATTTATACTTAGAGATTTAGAGGGTTTCCGAAGGGACTGACTATGCCAAATATTTAACGTCAAATTGAAATTTATTGGTAAAATGAGGGGGGTACAAATTCATAATCCAGAGATAGTCCTTTGCTCTAGTGGTTCTTATTCCTTCGTTATAATATGTATTAGGATAAATTAGGGTTGAATTGTTCATACTTTGAGATTTATTGGGGGTAAGATAGGATTTATTATACCATCTTATTTCCAGTAAATAAAAAATTATAGGTTCTCTTAGGTGGGTATAAATTCATAACAGACGGGTATTTCTTTTAACTAATGGTCCTTTTTCCTTTGTATTGATGTGTATTAAGGTAAAAAAGGGTTGAAATAATGGTATTCAAAGATTAGAGAATTTCCGAAGGGATTTAGTATGCCCTATATTTAACGTCAAATTGAAATTTATTGGAATACTCCGAGAGTATAAATTCATAACAGAGGGGTAATTCTTTTAACTAAGGGTCCTATATCCTTTGTATATATGTTTATTAGGATAAATAATGCTTGAAATATTGATACCTAAGATTTAGAGGGTTTCCGAAGGGACTGACTATGCCCAATATTTAATGTCAAATTGAAATTTAATGGCTTTTTCAAGTGGGTCAAATTTTTTTTAGAGGGTTTAACTGTAGAGTTTTTCAGTTATAATCTCTTAAGGGCTTTACAATAAACAATAAATCATGTAGAAATCAACAATTTGATGCTTATTTTTAAGTTTACACCCTGCGCAGTATGCACTTTATTTTATCCAAAATTGAAAAAAGTGGGTCTACTCCAAGGTCCCTTAAACTTTTAAAGGGCTTTAATTGTGAAATTGATTTGTTATATTCTCTTGAATACATGTAATTAAAGAATAAATCAGGCAGAAATTAATATTTACAAGGAGCATTACAAATTTAGACCCCCTACAGTATGTGCTTTATTTGACCAAAAGTAGAGAAATATGGGCTTACTCGAGGGGGTCCAAATTTTTTCAGAGGCTTTAACTGTGAAATATTTTAGTTATAATCTCTTAAGAACTTTACAATAAACAATAAATCATGAAGAAAATGTCCATTTGATGCAATATTTCATGAATTTCCTTAAAATAAATCTCTGGGGTTTAGAGGACCAAAATATTGGATTAAGTTACAAGTAACACTTTTTTTGTAGGGACCATAAATTCTTGTGATTATGGCAATAAGAGTTACTGGAAATAAATCAAATATTCTTGTTCTATTTCAGTGTTATTCTACACCAATTACAACAGAGAAAAAGGCCCAAAACACTAGCCGGAAATTATCGGGTTCGAGATTCGATCGGGCTCGGTGTTGAAAAAAAACATTTGTGACAAAATGATTTCAAGGTGACATGGATTATACTTGTGTTTTTGGATTAAATCAGACTAATGCAAGGTAGGTTTGCATAAAATAAGTGTTAATAATTGTTCTTTATACTGTACTTGATTGTTTTGTCAACTGTTGATCCCGTAGTTGTTTATTTACAACATATAATTGACGAATGTTATATGTACATTGTGTACAATACATGTTGGGTGTCAAGCGTTTAAACTAAATGTAGTTACACATCTTAAACTGTTATAATAGTTTCTTTTAAGTGTTATCGATGAAATATACTATTCAGAATAATGTTGTAAACTTCATACAATGACGAACGAATATACAGAAAAGTGTGTATGTGAGACATTTACAAAAAATGTTGTTAAGTCTTTTGTAATCAATGATTGTACCCTTATTTATCTTTAATGATATCAATACACAGAAATAATCTCCATAAGTGCAAGTAAACTCCTTTTATTATAAAATTATACCCCCATCAAGGAGCTGAATAATTTCGGTTTAACGTGAACAAATCAGTAAAATAAAACACTAAGAAAACCCTCGAAATCTTTTCGGATCAATATTTGCACCCTTATTTATCCGTTAATACATTCCTACAAAGAAATAATCGGTGTTAATTTAAGGACAAATATTTCTATAAAGAAATTACATCCCTGGAAAGAAACCAATATTCTTCATTTTAATGTTAAAATAGGGATATAGTTAAATGCTCCGGAAGCCCCCTAAAACTTTTGGGATCAATAATAACACCCGTATTTCTCCTTTGATACATTAATACAAAGAAATCATTAGCATTAGTTTCAGATAAAATTCTTTTATAAAAAAATTACACCCCCTGAGAAAACTCAAAATATTCTGTTTATCGTTAAAAAAATCAGTAGACTTAATTAGTTTGGAAACTCCCTTAATCTTTTGATATGAATACTTACACCCTTATTTATCCTTGATTACATGAATACGAAGAAATAAACAAAATCAGTTAAATGAAAATTCACTTTATTAAAAAATGACATCCTCAGGAAGGAACCCATATTCTTCATTTTAACGTTCAAAAATAGGTATAGTTAAACGCTAAGTAGACCCCCAAATACTTTTGGGATTAAGACTTACACCATCAATTCTCCTTTAGTGCATTAATACAAAAAAATAATCAGCTTTAGTTTTAGGAAAAATCCTTTTATTGAGAAATAACTCCCCCTGAGAAAACTCAAAATTTTCATTTTATCGTTAAAAAATCAGTGTGGTAAACCAGTTAGGAAACTCCTTAATCTTTTGGTATGAATACTTACACCCTTATATATCCTTAATTACATGAATACAAAGAAATAAACAGCAATAGTATTAGGCAAAATCATGTTATTAAGAAATAACACCCCCATGAAGGAACCCATATTATTCATTTTAACGTTAACAAATGGATATACTAAAACGCTTAAGAGACTCCATCAATGTGTAAAAATTAATACTTACACCCTAATTTATCCTTTGATACATTAATATAAAGAAATAATTAGCATTAGCTTTAGGCAAAATCCTGTTATAAAGAAATATCACCCCCTGAGAAAACTCATAATCTTTTGTTTATCGTTAAAAATTCAGTATATTAAATCATTAAGGAAACTCCCTAAATCTTTTGGTATGAATGCTAACACCCTTATATATCCTTAAATACATGAATACAAAGAAATAAACAAAATCAGTTAAATGAAAAATCACTTAATTAAAAAATGACATCCTCAGGAAGGAACCCATATTCTTCATTTTAACGTTCAAAAATAGGTATAGTTAAACGCTAAGAAGACCCCCAAAAACTTTTGGGATTAAGACTTACACCATCAATTCTCCTTTAGTGCATTAATATAAAGAAATAATCAGCTTTAGTTTTAGGAAAAATCCTTTTATTGAGAAATAACACCCCCTGAGAAAACTCAAAATTTTCATTTTATCGTTAGAAAATCAGTGTAGTAAATCAGTTAGAAAACTCCTTAATATTTTGGTATGAATACATACACCCTTATATATCCTTAATTACATGAATACAAAGAAATAAACAGCAATAGTTTTAGGCAAAATCATTTTATTAAGAAATAACACCCCCATGAAGGAACCCATATTATTGATTTTAACGTTAACAAATGGATATACTTAAACGCATAAGAGACTCCATAAATGTTTAAAAATTAATACTTACACCCTAATTTATCCTTTAATACATTAATACAAAGAAATAATTAGCATTAGCTTTAGGCAAAATCCTTTTATAAAGAAATTACACCCCCTGAGAAAACTCATAATTTTCTGTTTATCGTTAAAAATTCAGTATATGAAATCATTAAGGAAACTCCCTAAATCTTTTGGTATGAATGCTAACACCCTTATATATCCTTAATTACATGAATACAAAGAAATAAACAAAATCAGTTAAATGAAAAATCACTTTATTAAAAAATGACATCCTCAGGAAGGAACCCATATTCTTCATTTTAACGTTCAAAAATAGGTATAGTTAAACGCTAAGTAGACCCCCAAATACTTTTGGGATTAAGACTTACACCATCAATTCTCCTTTAGTGCATTAATATAAAGAAATAATCAGCTTTAGATTTAGGAAAAATCCTTTTATTGAGAAATAACACCCCCTGAGAAAACTCAAAATTTTCATTGTATCGTTAGAAAATCAGTGTAGTAAATCAGTTAGGAAACTCCTTAATCTTTTGGTATGAATACTTACACCCTTATATATCCTTAATTACATGAATACAAAGAAATAAACAGCAATAGTTTTAGGCAAAATCATTTTATTAAGAAATAACACCCCCATGAAGGAACCCATATTATTTATTTTAACGTTAACAAATGGATATACTTAAACGCTTAAGAGACTCCATAAATGTTTAAAAATTAATACTTACACCCTAATTTATCCTTTAATACATTAATACAAAGAAATAATTAGCATTAGCTTTAGGCAAAATCCTTTTATAAAGAAATATCACCCCCTGAGAAAACTCATAATTTTCTGTTTATCGTTAAAAATTCAGTATATTAAATCATTAAGGAAACTCCCGAAATCTTTTGGTATGAATGCTAACACCCTTATATATCCTTAATTACATGAATACAAAGAAATAAATTGCATTAATTTTTGGCAAAAAATTTTTATTTAGAAATTACACCCCCATGAAGGAGCCCATATTCTTCGTTTTAACGTTAACAAACTGATATAATTAAACGCTTAAGAGACTCCCTAAATCTTTTTATATGAATACTAACGCCTTTATATAACCTTAATTACATGAATACAAAGAAGTAAACAGCATTAGTCAAATGAAAAATCTTTTTATTAAGAAATTACATCCCCACGAAGGAACCCATATTCTTCATTTTAACGTTAAAAAATGGATATAGTTAAACGCTTAGTAGACCTTTTAAAACTTTTGAGATTATGACTTACACCCTCAATTCTCCTTTAGTGCATTAATACAAAGAAATACTCAGCTTAAGTGTCAGGAAAAATCCTTTTATTGAGAAATAAATCCTTCAGGGAAAACCCATAATTTTCATTTTATCGTTAAAAAATCAGTGTAGTAAATCATTTAAGAAACTCCCTAAATCTGTTGTTATGAATACCTACACGCGTATTTATTCTTCATTACATGAATACAAAGAAATAAACAGCAATAGTTTTAGGCAAAATTATTTCATTATGAAATATCAACTCCAAGAAAGAACCATTTTTTTCTATTTTAGCATTAACAAACGGTAATACTTAAACGCTTGAGAGACCCCATAAATGTTTCAGAATTGTTACCTCAACCCTCATTTATCCTTTATTACAATAATACCAAGAATTAAACAGCATTAGTTAAATGAAAAATCATTTAATTAAGAAATTACATCCATAGGAAAGAACCCATATTCTTCAGTTTAACGTTCAAAAATGGATATAGTTAAACGCTTAGTAGACCCCCAAAAACGTTTGGGATTAAGACTTACACCCTCATTTCTTCTTGACTACATAAATACAAAGAAATAATCAGCATTATTTTCAGGAAAAATTCTTTCATTAAGAAATTATACCCCCCTAAAACAATCCATAATTTTCAATTTATTGTTGAAAATTGGTATAGTTAATCACTTAAGAAACTCCCTAAATCTTTTGGGATCAATATTTGTTCCCTAATTTATCCTATATCACATCAATACAAAGTAATAAACACCTTTCCTTTAGGAAAAATCCCTTTATTTTGAAATCAAACCCCCATCAGAAAACCCAAAATTTTCATTTTATCATTGAAAAATCATTATCGTTAACCACTAAGTAAACCCCCTTAATCTTAATAGATCAGTATTTATATCCTAATTTATCCTAAGTTACATTGATACAAAGAAGTAATGACCATTAGTTTAGAGGATGATCGTATTATTTTGAACTTACACCCCCTGTAGGAAAGCCATTGTTTTGAATTTATCATTTAAAAATCTATATTCTTAATCACTTTGCTTTGGTATTTTTATCTTTTAATCCTCTTTTATCTTGATTTATATCTTGAGTACAGTTACCTGAAAGTAGAAACAGGATGAAATTTAATGCATTTAGCATAAGTTCAGTATCCACCCCTTCATGTACACTACTGAGATGGTCTTCTCCATATGCTGAAGGATTATCAGCTAAATAACCTTTAAACCGTTTATTTTTTTGTTTTTAAGTAGTACAGTTCCATGACTATGCACGAGGGTTCGATTCCCTCCCTAGGCATTATGGAACAGAAAGCTGGTGCAAAGCGGGCAGATAGCCTAGTGGCCCCGCATAGTCAGAGCTGTAATTATAATCATGATAGAATAAATTGATTCAAAAACATTTAAAGTGCTTCTTAGAGAAAATGTCACAAATATAAGAAGTGTTGAGCTTGATAAAAGTTAACCATTAGATTGTACATGTATTCTTTTTTTCTGTTGATAGTAGGAATTAAACCCACTCCTTGTCCTGGTTGATAACATAAAATGTGCTCAAATACATCATATAAGCTTTATTGATGATTACAAAATCTAATTCAGAGAGAGAGAGAGAGATCTTTGTTTGTAAATGGTACAGTTCAATGACTATGTACGAGGGTTCGATTCCCTCCCTAGGCATAATGGAACAAGCTGGTGCAAAGCGGGCAGATAGCCTAGTGGCCCCGCATAATCAGAGCTGTATACATAACAATAGAATTAATTGCTTCTAAAACATTCAAAGTGCTACTTAGAGAAAATGACACAGATAGCTATAAGAACAAGTGTTTTGTTTGATAAAAGTTAACCATTAGATTGTACATGTATCACCTATTTTCTGTTGATAGTGGGAATTGAACCCACTCCTTTTCCTGGGGGGTAACAGGAAATGTGCTCGAATACACCATATCAGCTTTATTGGTGATTATATAATCTAATTAAGAGAGAGATAGAGAGAGAGAGAGAGATCTTTGTAAGTAGTTCAGTTCAATGACTATGTACGAGGGTTCGATTCCCTCCCTAGGCATATGGAAAAAGCTGGTGCAAAGCGGGCAGATAGCCTAGTGGCCCCACATAGTCAGAGCTGTATACATAATGATAGGACAAATTGCTTCTAAAACATTCAAAGTTCTTCTTAGAGAAAATGTCACAAATAGCTATAAGAAGAAGTGTTGTGCTTGACAAAAGATACTTATAAGATTGTGCATGTATCACCATTTTTTGTTGACAGTGGGAATTGAACCCACTCCTTTTCCTGGTTGATAACAGGAAATGTGCTCGAATACACCATATCAGCTGTATTGGTGATTATGTAATCTAACTGAGAGAGGGAAAGAGAGAGACAGAGATAAATCTTGTTTTTTTGTAGGTAGTATGCAGTTCTATGACTATGTACGAGGGTTCAATTCCCTCCCTAGGCATAATGGAACAGAAAGCTGGTGCAAAGTGGGCAGATAGCCTAGTGGCCCCGCATAGTCAGAGCTGCATAGATAATACATAACAATCAGGTTCAAACATCTCCAAAATAATAGAGAAAAACGACTATCTTGACATTAATTCAAGTATTTCTATGACAGGGCAATGCGACAATACTAATCGAGTAACAATTTAATCGAGTTTTTGTCGATTTCGACTCGTTCAAAAAATTCACCCTATCAAATAATAAAATACATCAAGTGACTAGTTCGGGTCAGAAAATCTCCAAAAAGAGACAGCAACATGAATACGTTTATGTAAATTTAAGTATTTCGATGTCCAGACAATGCGATAAACCTCATTAGTTAACGATATAATGTTTATTTTAACGATTTATAAGCGTTCAACAATTTCACCCCCAGACTCTGGATATCTGATCCGTGATGGTTCTTAAGTTACAAAAGTGTCGCTACCGGGGTTAGCTATCTCAGAGACTATCGAAGATATTGCGACGGGACCCAGAGGGTTAGAGACCGTTTTCGATGTTATTTAAGGATACGCTAACGGTCAAAAATGAAAACAGGCAAAGTCGGCAAACCCCGAAACTTTGTGTTACGATTAACACTTTATAAGTTACAAAGCACATTCTTAAGTTACAAAAGCACACTTTTTTAAGTTACAAAGCACACTTTTTTGGCTTAAGTTACAAAAAGTGTGCTTTTAAGTTACAAAAAGTGTGCTTTTTGACCCACTCCCCTAACCCTAACCCTAACCCTAACCCTAACCCTAACCCTAACCCTAACCCTAACCCTAACCCTAACCCTAACCCTAACCCTAACCCTAACCCTAACCCTAATTAGCGTCGGCGGTACACTTTTTGTAACTTAATCTTTCAAAGGCTGGGGTTAGGCCTTTAAACCCCGGGGTTAGAGGACCTGTTTGTTTTAGATTGTTTATATAGGTCAAAACTACAATCTAAAATGAAAAAGTCCTCTAACCCCCTATTGGAAGTCAAAAAATTTGGAACTCAAAAATTTTTTAAGTTACAAATCACACTTTTCATTTTGGTCCTTTATTTACAGGGGGTTAGAAACGTTCTGGGTGGCCAATTGGGGTTAGCTCTCTGTTTTTTAAGATGGATTCAAACCCCCACCTAACCCCCTAAAAGTAAAAAAGCTCTCAAAATTCAGGAAAAAATTTAGGTCTGGTGGGGTATACAAATCTCCAGATCATCTTCACTATGGTGCAAAAAATTCAGTCTTCCTCAACACTTTTCTTATTTATCGTCGTAGAGCATTCAAACTTGGTGGAAACATTGGAATTTAGATAAAGAACACTGTTATGCTTTTATTCCTGCTCAAAAATCGGTTTTTTGGGAAAAAATCGCATTTTTCAAAATTTTCGATTTTTGGGATTAAGTTACAAAAGCACACTTTTCAACCACCTGTGGTTAGCTCATTTTTTGGTTCTAATAGTTATTTTCAGGTATAATTAGCAAGATTTTAATGAGTTGTATACTTTAGCTAGACTTGGTACAGAAATCACCGGAAATAACGTCAGAGGACTACTTCTAAAAAGTGTGCTTTGTAACTTAATTTTTTGTATCATGTTATATAGTAAATGGTCCAATGCTGGGGTTAGCATTTCTAATGCTGTAATTGGAAAACAATTGGTTACTAATGATACTTTGGACAATACTCATTAACTTTAGTCACTTTTAGCTCACCTGGGACATCTAATTAATGAGTATTGTAACTTACAATCTGGCACATTTTTGGTAACTCAATGGTCAATTTGTCCTTTTTGGGCTCTAATTCTTTTATTTATGCAGGTTTAGCCGACTTTTTTGCATTAATCATTATGGTTTATCACATGTATCTTAAATATATGCAAACATCTAACCTATCTTATGTTAATGACCTTGAGACCCCCTAAAATCTCTATTTTTCCACTAAAAACATCCCTTTTCGGCTCTTATTTTTTTATTTATTCCTATATTCTGAACTCATGGGGAGAAATTATCATGTTTCGGTGGATATATCTCAGATATATGCAAAGAAGGATCCTATTTTGTACGGTTTACCCTGTGCTCTCGTGTAATTTGCATTTTCGCTGAAAAACTCTAAGTCCAAATGGAAATCCAAAAAGCGTCAAAATAGATCTATAAAATGATTATTTCGGTAACTTTTTTATGTAATCCACTTTATTTTATGTCGCGGGACCATATTCCGCCTCAAAATATCCAAGATTCCCCATAGCGGCCCAGATCTCGACGACATGTCTAACCACGGGCTTGGTCCTGTGCCTCGTAACTTAATCTTTTGGAAAGTGGGGGAAAGTGAAAATTGTTGAACGGATATAAATCATTCAAATCAAGATTATATCGTTAACTACTTAGGATTATCGCATTGATCTGATGTCGAAAAACTTGAAATAACGTAAAGATTTTCAAAATAATAGATAACTTCGGAGTACCGTGACCCTGTTTTTGTCACTTTTTTCCTCATCATCACTGATAGGGTAAATTTTTTGAGCGGATCAAAATCGTTAAAATTAAGTCAATATCTTTAACTTTTAAGGGTTATCGCATTGACAGGATGACGAAATACTTGAATTAACGTAAGGATAATGATCATGATCGACAACTTTAAAGATGTCGCTACCATATCTGTAACATTTAATTTAACATTATGGTAACACTTAAGGGGCTCCAAATTCTCAAAAAAGGGGTGATACTTTAAACTAATGTGGTTATTTCTTTTGCTTTTATGTATATTAGGATAAATTAGGGTTAAAATATTCATACTTAAAGATTTAGAGGGTGTCAGAGGAGATTTAGTTTGCACTATATTTAACGTCAAATTGAAATTTATGGGTTCACTTAGGGGGGTATAAATTCATAATTGAGAGGTAATCCTTTGATCTAGTGGTTCTTATTCCTTTGTTATAATGTGTATTAGGATAAATTATGGTTGAATTGTTCATACTTATAGATTAAGTGGGGGTCATAATGGATTTAGTATACCATATTATTTTTGGTAAATTGAAAATTATAGGTTCTCTTAGATGGGTATAAATTCATAGCAGAGGGGTAATTATTTTAACTAAGGGTCCTAATTCCTTTGTTTCCATGTGTATTAGGGTAAATAAGGGCTGAAATATTGATATTCAGAGATTAGAGGGTTTCTGAAGGGATTTAGTATGCCAAATATTTAACTTCAAATTGAAATTTATGGGAATACTCAGATGGGTATAAATTAAAAACAGAGGGGTAATTCCTTTAAGTAAGTGTTCTAATTACTTTGTTTTGATTAGTGTTAGGATAAAAAAGGGTTGAACTATTGATACTTTGAGATTTAGAGGGTTTCCAAAGGGTCTTAATATGCCCAATATTTAACGTCAAATTGAAATTTATTGGTATAATGAGGGGAGTATAAATTCATCATTAAGAGGAAATACTTTGATCTAGTGGTCCTTATTCCTTCATTTTAATGTGTATTAGGATAAATTAAGGTTGAATTGTTCATACTTAGAGATTTAGTGGGGGTGATAATGGATTCAGTATACTATATTATTTCCAGTAAATTGAAATTCATAGGTTCACTTAGGTGGGTATAAATTCATAGCAAAGGGGTAATTCTATTAACTAAGGGTCTTAATTCCTTTGTTTCCATGTGTATTAGGGTGAATAAGGGCTGAAATATTGATATTCAAAGATTAGAGGGTTTCTGAAGGGATTTAGTATGCCTTATATTTAATGTCAAATTGAAATTTCTTGGTATACTCAGGGGGGTATAAATTGATAATACAATGATTCTCCTGTTATCTGTGGGTCCTTACATCTTTGTTTTAATGTATATAAGGATAAATGAGGGTGGAAATATTGATGGATAAGATTAAGGGGTTGTCCAAAGGAATTTAGTATACCATATAAATAGCGGGAAATTCAAAATTATGGGTTTACCTTGGCAGGTATAAATTCATAATACAGGGGTATTCCTTTTAACTAGTGGTGATATCTCCTTGTTTTTAGTATGTATAAAGATAATTAAGGGTAGAAATATTGACACTTACAGATATAGAGGGTTTCCAAAGGGATTTAGTATGTCATATATTTAACGTCAAATTGAAATTTTTGGGTATTCTAAGGGTGGTATAAATTCATAATGCAGGGCTTTTTCTTTGAACTAATGCTGCTAAATCCTTTGTTTTAATGTGTATTATGATAAAATAGGGTAGAAATATTAATACTTATAGGTTTAGTGGGGGTCAGGAGGGATTTAGTATTCATTATATTTAACATGAAATGGAAATTTTTGGGTATTCTCAGAGGGGTATAAATTCATAATACAGGGGTATTTCTTTAAGGTAATGGTATTTCATCCTTTGTTTTGATGTGAATTAGGTTAAAATAGGGTAGAAATATTAATATGTAAAGGTTTAGTGGGAGTCAGGAGGGATTGGTATACCAAATATTTAATTTTCTATGGAAATTTTTGGGCATTCTCTTGGGGGTATAAATTCATAATACAGGGGTATTTTGTTAAACTAATGGTATTTTATCCTTTGTTTTAATGTGTACTAGGATAAAATAGGGCAGAAATTTTGATACTAAAAGATTTAGTGGGGGTCAGGAGGGATTTAGTATTCATAATATTTAACGTCAAAATGGAATTTTTGGGTATACTCAGGAGGGTATAAATTCACAATACAGGGGTATTTCTTTAAGCTAATGGTATTTTATCCTTTGTTTTGATGTGTATTAGGATAAAATAGGGTAGAAATATTAATACTTAAAGGTTTAGTGGGGGTCAGGAGGGATTTAGTATACCAAATATTTAACGTCAAATTGAAATTTTTGGGTATTCTTAGGGGGTTATAAATTCATAATACAGAGGTATTTCTTTAAACTAATGGTATTTTATCCTTTGTTTTGATGTGTATTAGGATAAAATAGGTTTGAAATATTAATAATTAGAGATGTATTGGGGGCAGGAGGGATTTAGTATACCAAATATTTAACGTCAATTGGAAATTTTTGGGCATTCTCTGGGGGGTATAAATTCATAATACAGGGGTATTTCTTTAAGCTAATGGTATTTTATCCTTTGTTTTGATGTGTACTTGGATAAAATAGGGTAGAAATATTAATACTTATAGGTTTAGTGGGGGTCAGGAGGGATTTAGTATGCTTTATATTTAACGGCAAATTGAAATTTTTTGGTATTCTCAGGGGGTTATAAATTCATAATACAGGGGTATTTCTTTAAGCTAATGGTACTTTATCCTTTGTTTTGATGTGTATTAGGATAAAATAGGGTAGAAATATTAATACTTAATGGTTTAGTGGGGGTCAGGAGGGATTTAGTATACCAAATATTTAACGTTCAATGGAAATTTTTGGGCATTCTCTGGGGGGTATTAATTCATAATACAGAGGTATTTTTTTATACTAATGGTGTTAAATCTTTTGTTTTTATGTGTACTTGGATGAAATAGGGTACAAATATTCATACTTAGAGGTTAAGTTGGGGTCAGGAGGGATTTAGAATGCTTTATATTTAACGTCAAATTGAAATTTTTTGGTATTCTCAGGGGGGTATAAACTAATAATGCAGGGCTTTTTCTTTAAGCTCATGGTATTTTATCCTTTGTTTTGATGTGTATTAGGATAAAATAGGGTAGAAATATTAATACTTAATGGTTTAGTGGGGGTCAGGAGGGATTTAGTATACCAAATATTTAACGTTCAATGGAAATTTTTGGGCAATCTCAGAGGGGCATGAATTCATAATATAGGGGTCTTTCTTTAAGCTAATTGTATGTTATCCTTTGTTTTGATGTGACAATACTAGGATAAAATAGGGCAGAAATTTTATTTCTAAAAGATTAAGTGGGGGTCAGGAGGGATTTAGTATTCATTATATTTAACGTCAAATGGAAATTTTGGGGTATTATAAGAGGGGTATAAATTCATAATACAGGGTTATTTCTTTAAGCTAATGGTATTTTATCCTTTGTTTTGATGTGTATTAGGATAAAATAGGGTAGAAATTTTAATACTTAAAGGTTCAGTGGGGGTCAGGAGGGATTTAGTATACCATATATTTAACGTTCAATGGAAATTTTTGGGCATTCTCTGGGGGGTATAAATTCATAATACAGAGGTATTTCTTTATACTAATGGTGTTAAATCTTTTTTTTAATGTGTACTAGGATAAAAGAGAGCAGAAATTTTATTTCTAAAAGATTAAGTGGGGGTCAGGAGGGATTTAGTATTCATTATATTTAACGTCAAATGGAAATTTTTGGGTATACTCAGGGGGTTATAAATTCATAATACAGGGGTATTTCTTTAAGCTAATGGTATTTCATCCTTTGTTTTGATGTGTATTAGGATAAAATAGGGTAGAAATATTAATACTTAATGGTTTAGTGGGGGTCAGGAGGGATTTAGTATACCAAATATTTAACGTTCAATGGAAATTTTTGGGCATTCTCTGGGGGGTATAAATTCATAATACAGAGGTATTTCTTTATACTAATGGTGTTAAATCTTTTTTTTTAATGTGTACAAGGATAAAATAGGGCAGAAATTTTAATACTAAAAGATTTAGTGGGGGTCAGGAGGGATTTAGTATCCATTATATTTAACGTTAAAATGGAATTTTTGGGCATTTTCTGGGGGGTATCAATTCATAATACAGTGGTATTTCTTTAAACTAATGCTGCTTTGTCCTTTGTTTTGATGTGTATTAGGATAAAATAGGGTATAAATATTAATACTTAAAGGTTTAGTGGGGGTCAGGAGGGATTTAGTATACTATATATTTGTCGTCAAATGAAAATTTATGGGTGTACTCAGGGGGGTATAAATTCATAATCAAGCGATAGTTTTTTGCTCTAGTGGTTCTCATTCCTTCGTTATAATATGTATTAGGATAAATTAGGGTTGAAATGTTCATACTTTGAGATTTATTGGGGGTCAGAATGAATTAAGTGTACTATATCATTTTTGGTAATTTGAGAATTATAGGTTCTCTTAGTTGGGTATAAATTTATAACAGAGGGGTAATTCTTTTAACTAAGGGTCCTAATTTCTTTGTATTGATGTGTATTAAGGTAAATAAGGGTTGAAATATTGGTATTCAAAGATTAGAGAGTTTCCGAAGGGATTTAGTATGCCCTATATTTAACGTCGATTGAAATTTATTGGAATACTCTGGTGGGTATAAATTCATAACAGAGGGGTAATTCTTTTAACTAAGGGTCCTATATCCTTTGTATTCATGTGTATTAGGATAAAAAAGGGTTGAAAGATTTATACTTAGAGATTTAGAGGGTTTCCGAAGGGACTGACTATGCCAAATATTTAACGTCAAATTGAAATTTATTGGTAAAATGAGGGGGGTACAAATTCATAATCCAGAGATAGTCCTTTGCTCTAGTGGTTCTTATTCCTTCGTTATAATATGTATTAGGATAAATTAGGGTTGAATTGTTCATACTTTGAGATTTATTGGGGGTAAGATAGGATTTATTATACCATCTTATTTCCAGTAAATAAAAAATTATAGGTTCTCTTAGGTGGGTATAAATTCATAACAGACGGGTATTTCTTTTAACTAATGGTCCTTTTTCCTTTGTATTGATGTGTATTAAGGTAAAAAAGGGTTGAAATAATGGTATTCAAAGATTAGAGAATTTCCGAAGGGATTTAGTATGCCCTATATTTAACGTCAAATTGAAATTTATTGGAATACTCCGAGAGTATAAATTCATAACAGAGGGGTAATTCTTTTAACTAAGGGTCCTATATCCTTTGTATATATGTTTATTAGGATAAATAATGCTTGAAATATTGATACCTAAGATTTAGAGGGTTTCCGAAGGGACTGACTATGCCCAATATTTAATGTCAAATTGAAATTTAATGGCTTTTTCAAGTGGGTCAAATTTTTTTTAGAGGGTTTAACTGTAGAGTTTTTCAGTTATAATCTCTTAAGGGCTTTACAATAAACAATAAATCATGTAGAAATCAACAATTTGATGCTTATTTTTAAGTTTACACCCTGCGCAGTATGCACTTTATTTTATCCAAAATTGAAAAAAGTGGGTCTACTCCAAGGTCCCTTAAACTTTTAAAGGGCTTTAATTGTGAAATTGATTTGTTATATTCTCTTGAATACATGTAATTAAAGAATAAATCAGGCAGAAATTAATATTTACAAGGAGCATTACAAATTTAGACCCCCTACAGTATGTGCTTTATTTGACCAAAAGTAGAGAAATATGGGCTTACTCGAGGGGGTCCAAATTTTTTCAGAGGCTTTAACTGTGAAATATTTTAGTTATAATCTCTTAAGAACTTTACAATAAACAATAAATCATGAAGAAAATGTCCATTTGATGCAATATTTCATGAATTTCCTTAAAATAAATCTCTGGGGTTTAGAGGACCAAAATATTGGATTAAGTTACAAGTAACACTTTTTTTGTAGGGACCATAAATTCTTGTGATTATGGCAATAAGAGTTACTGGAAATAAATCAAATATTCTTGTTCTATTTCAGTGTTATTCTACACCAATTACAACAGAGAAAAAGGCCCAAAACACTAGCCGGAAATTATCGGGTTCGAGATTCGATCGGGCTCGGTGTTGAAAAAAAACATTTGTGACAAAATGATTTCAAGGTGACATGGATTATACTTGTGTTTTTGGATTAAATCAGACTAATGCAAGGTAGGTTTGCATAAAATAAGTGTTAATAATTGTTCTTTATACTGTACTTGATTGTTTTGTCAACTGTTGATCCCGTAGTTGTTTATTTACAACATATAATTGACGAATGTTATATGTACATTGTGTACAATACATGTTGGGTGTCAAGCGTTTAAACTAAATGTAGTTACACATCTTAAACTGTTATAATAGTTTCTTTTAAGTGTTATCGATGAAATATACTATTCAGAATAATGTTGTAAACTTCATACAATGACGAACGAATATACAGAAAAGTGTGTATGTGAGACATTTACAAAAAATGTTGTTAAGTCTTTTGTAATCAATGATTGTACCCTTATTTATCTTTAATGATATCAATACACAGAAATAATCTCCATAAGTGCAAGTAAACTCCTTTTATTATAAAATTATACCCCCATCAAGGAGCTGAATAATTTCGGTTTAACGTGAACAAATCAGTAAAATAAAACACTAAGAAAACCCTCGAAATCTTTTCGGATCAATATTTGCACCCTTATTTATCCGTTAATACATTCCTACAAAGAAATAATCGGTGTTAATTTAAGGACAAATATTTCTATAAAGAAATTACATCCCTGGAAAGAAACCAATATTCTTCATTTTAATGTTAAAATAGGGATATAGTTAAATGCTCCGGAAGCCCCCTAAAACTTTTGGGATCAATAATAACACCCGTATTTCTCCTTTGATACATTAATACAAAGAAATCATTAGCATTAGTTTCAGATAAAATTCTTTTATAAAAAAATTACACCCCCTGAGAAAACTCAAAATATTCTGTTTATCGTTAAAAAAATCAGTAGACTTAATTAGTTTGGAAACTCCCTTAATCTTTTGATATGAATACTTACACCCTTATTTATCCTTGATTACATGAATACGAAGAAATAAACAAAATCAGTTAAATGAAAATTCACTTTATTAAAAAATGACATCCTCAGGAAGGAACCCATATTCTTCATTTTAACGTTCAAAAATAGGTATAGTTAAACGCTAAGTAGACCCCCAAATACTTTTGGGATTAAGACTTACACCATCAATTCTCCTTTAGTGCATTAATACAAAAAAATAATCAGCTTTAGTTTTAGGAAAAATCCTTTTATTGAGAAATAACTCCCCCTGAGAAAACTCAAAATTTTCATTTTATCGTTAAAAAATCAGTGTGGTAAACCAGTTAGGAAACTCCTTAATCTTTTGGTATGAATACTTACACCCTTATATATCCTTAATTACATGAATACAAAGAAATAAACAGCAATAGTATTAGGCAAAATCATGTTATTAAGAAATAACACCCCCATGAAGGAACCCATATTATTCATTTTAACGTTAACAAATGGATATACTAAAACGCTTAAGAGACTCCATCAATGTGTAAAAATTAATACTTACACCCTAATTTATCCTTTGATACATTAATATAAAGAAATAATTAGCATTAGCTTTAGGCAAAATCCTGTTATAAAGAAATATCACCCCCTGAGAAAACTCATAATCTTTTGTTTATCGTTAAAAATTCAGTATATTAAATCATTAAGGAAACTCCCTAAATCTTTTGGTATGAATGCTAACACCCTTATATATCCTTAAATACATGAATACAAAGAAATAAACAAAATCAGTTAAATGAAAAATCACTTAATTAAAAAATGACATCCTCAGGAAGGAACCCATATTCTTCATTTTAACGTTCAAAAATAGGTATAGTTAAACGCTAAGAAGACCCCCAAAAACTTTTGGGATTAAGACTTACACCATCAATTCTCCTTTAGTGCATTAATATAAAGAAATAATCAGCTTTAGTTTTAGGAAAAATCCTTTTATTGAGAAATAACACCCCCTGAGAAAACTCAAAATTTTCATTTTATCGTTAGAAAATCAGTGTAGTAAATCAGTTAGAAAACTCCTTAATATTTTGGTATGAATACATACACCCTTATATATCCTTAATTACATGAATACAAAGAAATAAACAGCAATAGTTTTAGGCAAAATCATTTTATTAAGAAATAACACCCCCATGAAGGAACCCATATTATTGATTTTAACGTTAACAAATGGATATACTTAAACGCATAAGAGACTCCATAAATGTTTAAAAATTAATACTTACACCCTAATTTATCCTTTAATACATTAATACAAAGAAATAATTAGCATTAGCTTTAGGCAAAATCCTTTTATAAAGAAATTACACCCCCTGAGAAAACTCATAATTTTCTGTTTATCGTTAAAAATTCAGTATATGAAATCATTAAGGAAACTCCCTAAATCTTTTGGTATGAATGCTAACACCCTTATATATCCTTAATTACATGAATACAAAGAAATAAACAAAATCAGTTAAATGAAAAATCACTTTATTAAAAAATGACATCCTCAGGAAGGAACCCATATTCTTCATTTTAACGTTCAAAAATAGGTATAGTTAAACGCTAAGTAGACCCCCAAATACTTTTGGGATTAAGACTTACACCATCAATTCTCCTTTAGTGCATTAATATAAAGAAATAATCAGCTTTAGATTTAGGAAAAATCCTTTTATTGAGAAATAACACCCCCTGAGAAAACTCAAAATTTTCATTGTATCGTTAGAAAATCAGTGTAGTAAATCAGTTAGGAAACTCCTTAATCTTTTGGTATGAATACTTACACCCTTATATATCCTTAATTACATGAATACAAAGAAATAAACAGCAATAGTTTTAGGCAAAATCATTTTATTAAGAAATAACACCCCCATGAAGGAACCCATATTATTTATTTTAACGTTAACAAATGGATATACTTAAACGCTTAAGAGACTCCATAAATGTTTAAAAATTAATACTTACACCCTAATTTATCCTTTAATACATTAATACAAAGAAATAATTAGCATTAGCTTTAGGCAAAATCCTTTTATAAAGAAATATCACCCCCTGAGAAAACTCATAATTTTCTGTTTATCGTTAAAAATTCAGTATATTAAATCATTAAGGAAACTCCCGAAATCTTTTGGTATGAATGCTAACACCCTTATATATCCTTAATTACATGAATACAAAGAAATAAATTGCATTAATTTTTGGCAAAAAATTTTTATTTAGAAATTACACCCCCATGAAGGAGCCCATATTCTTCGTTTTAACGTTAACAAACTGATATAATTAAACGCTTAAGAGACTCCCTAAATCTTTTTATATGAATACTAACGCCTTTATATAACCTTAATTACATGAATACAAAGAAGTAAACAGCATTAGTCAAATGAAAAATCTTTTTATTAAGAAATTACATCCCCACGAAGGAACCCATATTCTTCATTTTAACGTTAAAAAATGGATATAGTTAAACGCTTAGTAGACCTTTTAAAACTTTTGAGATTATGACTTACACCCTCAATTCTCCTTTAGTGCATTAATACAAAGAAATACTCAGCTTAAGTGTCAGGAAAAATCCTTTTATTGAGAAATAAATCCTTCAGGGAAAACCCATAATTTTCATTTTATCGTTAAAAAATCAGTGTAGTAAATCATTTAAGAAACTCCCTAAATCTGTTGTTATGAATACCTACACGCGTATTTATTCTTCATTACATGAATACAAAGAAATAAACAGCAATAGTTTTAGGCAAAATTATTTCATTATGAAATATCAACTCCAAGAAAGAACCATTTTTTTCTATTTTAGCATTAACAAACGGTAATACTTAAACGCTTGAGAGACCCCATAAATGTTTCAGAATTGTTACCTCAACCCTCATTTATCCTTTATTACAATAATACCAAGAATTAAACAGCATTAGTTAAATGAAAAATCATTTAATTAAGAAATTACATCCATAGGAAAGAACCCATATTCTTCAGTTTAACGTTCAAAAATGGATATAGTTAAACGCTTAGTAGACCCCCAAAAACGTTTGGGATTAAGACTTACACCCTCATTTCTTCTTGACTACATAAATACAAAGAAATAATCAGCATTATTTTCAGGAAAAATTCTTTCATTAAGAAATTATACCCCCCTAAAACAATCCATAATTTTCAATTTATTGTTGAAAATTGGTATAGTTAATCACTTAAGAAACTCCCTAAATCTTTTGGGATCAATATTTGTTCCCTAATTTATCCTATATCACATCAATACAAAGTAATAAACACCTTTCCTTTAGGAAAAATCCCTTTATTTTGAAATCAAACCCCCATCAGAAAACCCAAAATTTTCATTTTATCATTGAAAAATCATTATCGTTAACCACTAAGTAAACCCCCTTAATCTTA
The DNA here is from genome assembly GCF_963853765.1 of Magallana gigas. NCBI lineage: Eukaryota > Metazoa > Mollusca > Bivalvia > Ostreida > Ostreidae > Magallana > Magallana gigas. The sequence goes on along the minus strand of NC_088858.1, from coordinate 56,879,134 downwards.
ATAGATCAGTATTTATATCCTAATTTATCCTAAGTTACATTGATACAAAGAAGTAATGACCATTAGTTTAGAGGATGATCGTATTATTTTGAACTTACACCCCCTGTAGGAAAGCCATTGTTTTGAATTTATCATTTAAAAATCTATATTCTTAATCACTTTGCTTTGGTATTTTTATCTTTTAATCCTCTTTTATCTTGATTTATATCTTGAGTACAGTTACCTGAAAGTAGAAACAGGATGAAATTTAATGCATTTAGCATAAGTTCAGTATCCACCCCTTCATGTACACTACTGAGATGGTCTTCTCCATATGCTGAAGGATTATCAGCTAAATAACCTTTAAACCGTTTATTTTTTTGTTTTTAAGTAGTACAGTTCCATGACTATGCACGAGGGTTCGATTCCCTCCCTAGGCATTATGGAACAGAAAGCTGGTGCAAAGCGGGCAGATAGCCTAGTGGCCCCGCATAGTCAGAGCTGTAATTATAATCATGATAGAATAAATTGATTCAAAAACATTTAAAGTGCTTCTTAGAGAAAATGTCACAAATATAAGAAGTGTTGAGCTTGATAAAAGTTAACCATTAGATTGTACATGTATTCTTTTTTTCTGTTGATAGTAGGAATTAAACCCACTCCTTGTCCTGGTTGATAACATAAAATGTGCTCAAATACATCATATAAGCTTTATTGATGATTACAAAATCTAATTCAGAGAGAGAGAGAGAGATCTTTGTTTGTAAATGGTACAGTTCAATGACTATGTACGAGGGTTCGATTCCCTCCCTAGGCATAATGGAACAAGCTGGTGCAAAGCGGGCAGATAGCCTAGTGGCCCCGCATAATCAGAGCTGTATACATAACAATAGAATTAATTGCTTCTAAAACATTCAAAGTGCTACTTAGAGAAAATGACACAGATAGCTATAAGAACAAGTGTTTTGTTTGATAAAAGTTAACCATTAGATTGTACATGTATCACCTATTTTCTGTTGATAGTGGGAATTGAACCCACTCCTTTTCCTGGGGGGTAACAGGAAATGTGCTCGAATACACCATATCAGCTTTATTGGTGATTATATAATCTAATTAAGAGAGAGATAGAGAGAGAGAGAGAGATCTTTGTAAGTAGTTCAGTTCAATGACTATGTACGAGGGTTCGATTCCCTCCCTAGGCATATGGAAAAAGCTGGTGCAAAGCGGGCAGATAGCCTAGTGGCCCCACATAGTCAGAGCTGTATACATAATGATAGGACAAATTGCTTCTAAAACATTCAAAGTTCTTCTTAGAGAAAATGTCACAAATAGCTATAAGAAGAAGTGTTGTGCTTGACAAAAGATACTTATAAGATTGTGCATGTATCACCATTTTTTGTTGACAGTGGGAATTGAACCCACTCCTTTTCCTGGTTGATAACAGGAAATGTGCTCGAATACACCATATCAGCTGTATTGGTGATTATGTAATCTAACTGAGAGAGGGAAAGAGAGAGACAGAGATAAATCTTGTTTTTTTGTAGGTAGTATGCAGTTCTATGACTATGTACGAGGGTTCAATTCCCTCCCTAGGCATAATGGAACAGAAAGCTGGTGCAAAGTGGGCAGATAGCCTAGTGGCCCCGCATAGTCAGAGCTGCATAGATAATACATAACAATCAGGTTCAAACATCTCCAAAATAATAGAGAAAAACGACTATCTTGACATTAATTCAAGTATTTCTATGACAGGGCAATGCGACAATACTAATCGAGTAACAATTTAATCGAGTTTTTGTCGATTTCGACTCGTTCAAAAAATTCACCCTATCAAATAATAAAATACATCAAGTGACTAGTTCGGGTCAGAAAATCTCCAAAAAGAGACAGCAACATGAATACGTTTATGTAAATTTAAGTATTTCGATGTCCAGACAATGCGATAAACCTCATTAGTTAACGATATAATGTTTATTTTAACGATTTATAAGCGTTCAACAATTTCACCCCCAGACTCTGGATATCTGATCCGTGATGGTTCTTAAGTTACAAAAGTGTCGCTACCGGGGTTAGCTATCTCAGAGACTATCGAAGATATTGCGACGGGACCCAGAGGGTTAGAGACCGTTTTCGATGTTATTTAAGGATACGCTAACGGTCAAAAATGAAAACAGGCAAAGTCGGCAAACCCCGAAACTTTGTGTTACGATTAACACTTTATAAGTTACAAAGCACATTCTTAAGTTACAAAAGCACACTTTTTTAAGTTACAAAGCACACTTTTTTGGCTTAAGTTACAAAAAGTGTGCTTTTAAGTTACAAAAAGTGTGCTTTTTGACCCACTACCCTAACCCTAACCCTAACCCTAACCCTAACCCTAACCCTAACCCTAACCCTAACCCTAACCCTAACCCTAACCCTAACCCTAACCCTAACCCCAACCCCCAACCCTAACCCTAACCCTAACCCTAACCCTAACCCTAACCCTAACCCTAACCCTAACCCTAACCCTAACCCTAACCCTAACCCTAACCCTAACCCTAACCCTAACCCTAACCCTAACCCTAACCCTAACCCTAACCCTAACCCTAACCCTAACCCTAACCCTAACCCTAACCCTAACCCTAACCCTAACCCTAACCCTAACCCTAACCCTAACCCTAACCCTAACCCTAACCCTAACCCTAACCCTAACCCTAACCCTAACCCTAACCCTAACCCTAACCCTAACCCTAACCCTAACCCTAATTAGCGTCGGCGGTACACTTTTTGTAACTTAATCTTTCAAAGGCTGGGGTTAGGGCTTAAAACCCCGGGGTTAGAGGACCTGTTTGTTTTAGATTGTTTATATAGGTCAAAACTACAATCTAAAATGAAAAAGTCCTCTAACCCCCTATTGGAAGTCAAAACATTTGGAACTCAAAAATTTTTAAAGTTACAAATCACACTTTTCATTTTGGTCCTTTATTTACAGGGGGTTAGAAACGTTCTGGGTGGCCAATTGGGGTTAGCTCTCTGTTTTTTAAGATGGATTCAAACCCCCACCTAACCCCCTAAAAGTAAAAAAGCTGTCAAAATTCAGGAAAAAATTTAGGTCTGGTGGGGTATACAAATCTCCAGATCATCTTCACTATGGTACAAAAAATTCAGTCTTCCTCAACACTTTTCTTATTTATCGTCGTAGAGCATTCAAACTTGGTGGAAACATTGGAATTTAGATAAAGAACACTGTTATGCTTTTATTCCTGCTCAAAAATCGTTTTTTTTGGAAAATATCGCATTTTTCAAAATTTTCGATTTTTGGGATTAAGTTACAAAAGCACACTTTTCAACCACCTGTGGTTAGCTTATTTTTTGGTTCTAATAGTTATTTTCAGGTATAATTAGCAAGATTTTAATGAGTTCTATACTTTAGCTAGACTTGGTACAGAAATAACCGGAAATAACGTCAGAGAACTACTTCTAAAAAGTGTGTTTTGTAACTTAATTTTTTGTATCATGTTATATAGTAAATGGTCCAATGCTGGGGTTAGCATTTCTAATGCTGTAATTGGAAAACAATTGGTTACTAATGATACTTTGGACAATACTCATTAACCTTAGTCACTTTTAGCTCACCTGGGACATCTTATTAATGAGTATTGTAACTTACAATCTGGCACATTTTTGGTAACTCAATGGTCAATTTGTCCTTTTTTGGCTCTAATTCTTTTATTTATGCAGGGTTTGCAGACTTTTTTGCATTAATCATTATGTTTTATCACATGTATCTTAAATATATGCAAACATTTAACCTATCTTATGTTAATGACCTTGAGACCCCCTAAAATCTCTATTTTTCCACTAAAAACATCCCTTTTTGGCTGTTATTTTTTTATTTATTCCTATATTCTGAACTCATGGGGAGAAATTATCATGTTTCGGTGGATATATCTCAGATATATGCAAAGAAGGATCCTATTTTGTACGGTTTACCCTGTGCTCTCTTGTAATTTGCATTTTCGGTCAAAATTTCTAAGTCCAAATGGAAATCCAAAAAGCGTCAAAATAGATCTAAAATATGATTGTATCGGTTACTTTTTTATGTAATCCACTTTATTTCATGTCGCGAGACCATATTCCGCCTCAAAATATCCAAGATTCCCCATAGCGGCCCAGATCTCGACGACATGTCTAACCACGGGCTTGGTCCTGTGCCTCGTAACTTAATTTCTTGAAAAGTGGGGGAAAGTGAAAATTGTTGAACGGATATAAATCATTCAAATCAAGATTATATCGTTAACTATTTAGGATTATCGCATTGATTGGATGTCGAAAAACTTGAAATAACGTAAAGATTTTCAAAATAATGGATAACTTTGGAGTACCGTGACCCTGTTTTTGTCACTTTTTTCCTCATCATCACTGATAGGGTAAATTTTTTGAGCGGATCAAAATCGTTAAAATTAAGTCAATACCGTTAACTTTTAAGGGTTATCACATTGACAGGATGTCGAAATACTTGAATTAACGTAAGGATAATGATCATGATCGACAACTTCAAAGATATCGCTACCATATCTTTAACGTTAATTTAACATTATGGTAACACTTAAGGGGCTCCGAATTCTCAAAAAAGGGGTGATACTTTAAACTTATGTGGTTATTTCTTTGCTTTTATGTATATCAGGATAAATTAGTGTTAAAATATTCATACTTAACGATTTAGAGGGTGTCAGAGGGAATTTAGTTTGCACTATATTTAACGTCAAATAGAAATTAATGGGTTCACTTAGGGGGGTATAAATTCATAATTAAGAGGTAATCCTTTGATCTAGTGGTTCTTATTCCTTTGTTATAATGTGTATAAGGATAATTTAGGGTTGAATTGTTCATACTTATAGATAAAGTGGGGGTTATAATGGATTTAGTATACCATATTATTTTCGGTGAATTGAAAATTATAGGTTCTCTTAGGTGGGTATAAATTCATAGCAGAGGGGTAATTTTTTTAACTAAGGGTCCTAATTCCTTTGATTTCATGTGTATTAGGGTAAATAAGGGTGGAAATATTGATATTTAGAGATTAGAGGATTTCTGAAGGGATTTAGTATGCCAAATATTTAACTTCAAATTGAAATTTATGGGAATACTCAGATTTGTATAAATTCATAACAGAGGGGTAGTTCCTTTAAATAAGTGTTCTAATTACTTTGTTTTGATGTGTGTTAGGATAAATAAGGGTTGAACTATTGATACTTTGAGATTTACAGGGTTTCCAAAGGGTCTTAATATGTCCAATATTTAATGTCAAATTGAAATTTATTCGTATAATGAGGGGGGTATAAATTCATAATTAAGAGGAAATACTTTGATCTAGTGGTCCTTATTCCTTCATCTTAATGTGTATTAGGATAAATTAAGGTTGAATTGTTCATATTTAGAGATTTAGTGGGGGTCAGAATGGATTTAGTATACCATATTATTTCAAGTAAATTGAAAATTATAGGTTCACTTAGGTGGGTATAAATTCATAGCAAAGGGGTAATTCTTTTAACTAAGGGTCCTTATTCCTTTGTTTTCATGTGTATTAGGGTGAATAAAGGCTGAAGTATTGATATTCAGAGATTAGAGGGTTTCCGAAGGGATTTAGTATGCCATATATTTAATGTCAAATTGAAATTCCTTGGTATACTCAGGGGGGTATAAATTGATAATACAAGGGTACTCTTGTTATCTATGGGTCCCAACATCTTTGTTTGAATGTATATTAGGATAAATGAGGGTAGAAATATTGATACTTATAGATTAAGAGGTGGTCCAGGGGATTTACTATACCATATAATTAGTGGGAAATTCAAAATTATGGGTTTACTTTGGCAGGTATAAATTCATAATACAAGGGTATTTCTTTAAACTTGTCATGATATCTCCTTGCTCTTAGTATGAATTAGGATAATTAAGGGTAGAAATATTGATACTTTGAGATTTAGAGGGTTTCCAGAGGGATTTAGTATACCATATATTTAACTTCAAATTGAAAATTATGGGTATACTCAGGGGGGTATATATTGATAATGCAAGGGTACTTCTGTTATCTATGGGTCCTAACATCTTTGCTTGAATGTATATTAGGATAAATGAGGGTAGAAATTTTGATGCTTATAGATTAAGAGGTGGTCCAGGGGATTTAGTACACCATATAATTAGCGGGAAATTCAAAATTATGGGTTTACTTTGGCAGGTATAAATTCATAATAAAAGGGTATTTCTTTAAACTTGTCATGATATCTCTTTGCTCTTAGTATGCATTAGGATAATTAAGGGTAGAAATATTGATACTTACAGATTTAGAGGGTTTCCGAAGGGATTTAGTATACCATATATTTAACGTCAAATTCAAAATTATGGGTATACTCAGGGGGGTATAAATTGATAATACAAGGATATTTCTTCTATCTATGGGTCCTAACATCTTTGTTTTAATGTAAATTAAGAAAAATGAGGGTAGAAATATTAATAGTCATAGGTTTAGTGGGGGTCAGGAGGGATTTAGTATTCATTATATTTAACTGAAATGGAAATTTTTGGGTATTCTCATGGGGGTATAAATTCATAATACAGGGGTATTTCTTTAAGCTAATGGTATTTTATCCTTTGTTTTGATGTGTATTAGGATAAAATAGGGTAGACATTTTAATACTTAAAGGTTTAGTGGGGGTCAGGAGAGATTTAGTATACCAAATATTTAACGTTCAATGGAAATTTTTGGGCATTCTCTGTGGGGTATAAAGTCATAATACAGGGGTATTTCATTATACTAATGGTGTTAAATCTTTTGTTTTCATGTGTACTAGGATAAAATAGGGCAGAAATTTTAATACTTAAAGATTTAGTGGGGGTCAGGAGGGATTTAGTATTCATTATATTTAACGTTCAATGGAAATTTTTGGGTATTCTCACAGGGGTATAAATTCATAATACATGGGTATTTATATAAGCTAAAGGTATTTTATTCTTTGTTTTGATGTGTATTAGGATAAAATAGGGTAGACATTTTAATACTTAAAGGTTTAGTGGGGGTCAGGAGAGATTTAGTATACCAAATATTTAACGTTCAATGGAAATTTTTGGGCATTCTCTGTGGGGTATAAAGTCATAATACAGGGGTATTTCATTATACTAATGGTGTTAAATCTTTTGTTTTCATGTGTACTAGGATAAAATAGGGCAGAAATTTTAATACTTAAAGATTTAGTGGGGGTCAGGAGGGATTTAGTATTCATTATATTTAACATTCAATGGAAATTTTTGGGTATTCTCACAGGGGTATAAATTCATAATACATGGGTATTTATATAAGCTAAAGGTATTTTATTCTTTGTTTTGATGTGTATTAGAATAAAATAGGGTATAAATATTAATACTTAAAGGTTTAGTGGGGGTCAGGAGGGATTTAGTATACCAAATATTTAACGTCAAATGGAAATTTTTGGGCATTCTCTGGGGGGTATAAATTCCTAATACAGAGATACTTCTTTATACTAATGGTGTTAAATCTTTTGTTTTCATGTGTACTTGGATAAAATAGGGTACAAATATTCATACTTAGAGGTATAGTGGGGGTCAGGAGGGATTAAGTATGCTTTATATTTAACGTCAAATTGAAATTTTTGGGTATTCTCAGGGGGGTATAAATTCATATTGCAGGGCTTTTTCTTTAAACTAATGCTGCTAAATCCTTTGTTTTAATGTGTATTAGGATAAATTAGGATTGAAATATTGATACTTACAGATTTAGAGGGTTTCCGAAGAGATTTAGTATACCATATATTTAAAGTCAAATGGAAATTTTTGGGTATTCTCACAGGGGTATTAATTCATAATACAGGGGTATTTCTTTAAGATAATGGTATTTTATCCTTTGTTTTGATGTGTATTAGGATAAAATAGGGTAGACATTTTAATACTTAAAGGTTTAGTGGGGGTCAGGAGAGGTTTAGTATACCAAATATTTAACATTCAATGGAAATTTTTGGGCATTCTCTGGGGGGTATAAATTCATAGTACAGGGGTATTTCTTTGTACTAATGGTGTTAAATCTTTTGTTTTAATGTGTATTAGGAGAAAATAGGGCAGAAATTTTAATACTTAAAGATTTAGTGGGGGTCAGGAGGGATTTAGTATTCATTATATTTAATGTCAAAATGGAATTTTTGGGCATTTTCTGGGGGGTAGTAATTCATAATACAGGGGTATTTCTTTAAACTAATGCTGCTTAATCCTTTGTTTTAATGTGTTTTAGGATAAAGTAGCCTAGAAATATTTATACTCACAGGTTTAGTGGGGGTCAGGAGGGATTTAGTAGGCTTCATATTTTACGTCAAATGGAAATTTTGGGGTATTCTCAGGGGGGTTTAAATTCATAATACATGGGTATTTCTTTAAACTAATGCTGCTGCTTCCTTTGTTTTGATGTGTATTAGGATAAAATAGGATATGAATATTAATACTTAAAGGTTTAGTGGGGGTCAGGAGGGATTTAGTATACTATATATTTGTCGTCAAATGAAAATTTAGGAGTGTACTCAGGGGGGTATAAATTCATAATCAAGCGATAGTTCTTTGCTCTAGTGGTTCTTATTCCTTTGTTATAATGTGTATTAGGATAAATAAGGGTTGAAATGTTCATACTTTGAGATTTATTTGTGGTCAGAATGAATTAAGTGTACTATATTATTTTCGGTAATTTGAAAATTATAGGTTCTCTTAGTTGGGTATAAATTTATAACAGAGGGGTAATTCTTTTAACTAAAGGTCTTAATTCCTTTGTATTGATGTGTATTAAGGTAAATGAGGGTTGAAATATTGGTATTCAAAGATTAGAGGGTTTCCGAAGGGATTTAGTATGCCCTATATTTAACGTCAAATTGAAATTTATTGGTATAATGAGGGGGGTATAAATTCATAATCAAGAGATAGTCCTTTGCTCTAGTGGTTCTTATTCCTTCTTTATAATGTGTATTAGGATAAATTAGGGTTGAATTGTTCATACTTTGAGATTTATTGGGGGTCAGATTGGATTTATTATACCATCTTATTTCCGGTAAATAAAAAATTATAGGTTTTCTTAGGTGGGTATAAATTCATAACAGAGGGGTATTTCTTTTAACTAATGGTCTTAATTCCTTTGTATTGATGTGTATTAAGGTAAATAAGGGTTGAAATATTGGTATTCAAAGATTAGAGAGTTTCCGAAGGGATTTAGTATGCCCTATATTTAATGTCAAATTGAAATTTATTGGTATAATGAGGGGGGTATAAATTCATAACAGAGGGGTAATTCTTTTAACTAAGGGTCCTATATCCTTTGTATATATGTGTATTAGGACAAATAATGCTTGAAATATTGATACCTAAGATTTAGAGGGTTTCCGAAGGGACTTACAATGCCCAATATTTAACGTCAAATTGAAATTTAATGGCTTTTTCAAGTGGGTCAATTTTTTTTCAGAGGGTTTAACTGTAGAGTTTTTCAGTTATAATCTCTTAAGGGCTTTAAACAATAAATCATGTAGAAATCAACAATATGATGCTTATTTTTAGTTTACACCCTGCGCAGTCTGCACTTTATTTTATCCAAAATTGAAAAAAATGGGTCTACTCCAAGGTCCCTTAAACTTTTAAAGGGCTTTAATTGTGAAATTCATTTGTTATATTCTCTTGAATACATGTAATTAAAGAATAAATCAGGCAGAAATTAATATTTACAAGGAGCATTACAAATTTAGACCCCATACAGTATGTGCTTTATTTGACCAAAAGTAGAGAAATATGGGCTTACTCGAGGGGGTCCAAATTTTTTCAGAGGCTTTAACTGTGAAATATTTTAGTTATAATCTCTTAAGAACTTTACAATAAACAATAAATCATGAAGAAAATGTCCATTTGATGCAATATTTCATGAATTTCCTTAAAATAAATCTCTGGGGTTTAGAGGACCAAAATATTGGATTAAGTTACAAGTAACACTTTTTTTGTAGGGACCATAAATTCTTGTGATTATGGCAATAAGAGTTACTGGAAATAAATCAAATATTCTTGTTCTATTTCAGTGTTATTCTACACCAATTACAACAGAGAAAAAGGCCCAAAACACTAGCCGGAAATTATCGGGTTCGAGATTCGATCGGGCTCGGTGTTGAAAAAAAACATTTGTGATAAAATGATTTCAAGGTGACATGGATTATACTTGTGTTTTGGGATTAAATTAGACTAATGCAAGGTAGGTTTGCATAAAATAAGTGTAAATATTTGTTCTTTATACTGTACTTGATTGTTTTGTCAACTGTTGATCCCGTAGTTGTTTATTTACAACATATAATTGACGAATGTTATATGTACATTGTGTACAATACATATTGGGTGTCAAGCGTTTAAACTAAATGTAGTTACACATCTTAAACTGTTATAATAGTTTCTTTTAAGTGTTATCGATGAAATATACTATTCAGAATAATGTTGTAAACTTCATACAATGACGAACGAATATACAGAAAAGTGTGTATGTGAGACATTTACAAAAAATGTTGTTAAGTCTTTTGTAATCAATGATTGTACCCTTATTTATCTTTAATGATATTAATACACAGAAATAATCTCCATAAGTGCAAGTAAACTCCTTTTATTATAAAATTATACCCCATCAAGGAGCTGAATAATTTCGGTTTAACGTGAACAAATCAGTAAAGTAAAACACTAAGAAAACCCTCGAAATCTTTTCGGATCAATATTTGCACCCTTATTTATCCATTAATACATTCCTACAAAGAAATAATCGGTGTTTATTTAAGGACAAATATTTCTATAAAGAAATTACATCCCTGGAAAGAAACCAATATTCTTCATTTTAATGTTAAAATAGGGATATAGTTAAATGCTCCCGAAGCCCCCTAAAACTTTTGGGATCAATAATAACACCCGTATTTCTCCTTTGATACATTAATACAAAGAAATCATTAGCATTAGTTTCAGATAAAATTCTTTTATAAAAAAATTACACCCCCTGAGAAAACTCAAAATATTCTGTTTATCGTTAAAAAAATCAGTAGACTTAATTAGTTTGGAAACTCCCTAAATCTTTTGATATGAATACTTACACCCTTATATATCCTTGATTACATGAATACAAAGAAATAAAAAAAATCAGTTAAATGAAAAATCACTTTATTAAAAAATGACATCCTCAGGAAGGAACCCATATTCTTCATTTTAACGTTCAAAAATAGGTATAGTTAAACGCTAAGTAGACCCCCAAAAACTTATGGGATTAAGACTTACACCATCAATTCTCCTTTAGTGCATTAAAACAAAGAAATAATCAGCTTTAGTTTCAGGAAAAATCCTTTTATTGAGAAATAACACCGCCTGAGAAAACTCAAAATTTTCATTTTATCATTAAAAAATCAGTGTAGTAAATCAGTTAGGAAACTCCTTAATCTTTTGGTAAGAATACTTACACCCTTATATATCCTTAATTACATGAATACAAAGAAATAAACAGCAATAGTTTTAGGCAAAATCATTTTATTAAGAAATAACACCCCCATGAAGGAACCCATATTATTCATTTTAACGTTACCAAATGGATATACTTAAACGCTTAAGAGACTTCATAAATGTTTAAAAATTAATACTTACACCCTAATTTATCCTTTAATATATTAATACAAAGAAATAATTAGCATTAGCTTTAGGCAAAATCCTTTTATAAAGAAATATCACCCCCTGAGAAAACTCATAATTTTCTGTTTAGGCCTAAAAAAAAAATAGGTTTGTTTCCGCTTTCCCGACCGACCCTAACTTAAACCCGCCGACCCAAAAATTTTTTTCGAGTTTTTTCGTAAATTTCCGTTTTTATCCGTTTTTTGTTAAAATTTCGTTTTTATCCGATTTAAAAATTTATTGTGTCCTCCAAATTTAAGTCGTAAAAACGCTTATAGAACTTATTGAGATGTCATCAGTGTTGTGTAGATGTTTGTTATTTACAAATGGCAGCACATGTCGTGCCAGTTGAGCTCAAGAAATGTTCCCACCAGCCGGGGAAAAAGTTCATCACATCATTTAAACAATGACAACAAATACTTGTTTTTTTTTTTATCTTACCCAGTTTAATAGATAAATGGTTTAATATGCACAATTGAACAGATGGAGAGGGAAAAAAAAAAGATTAAAAAAAAAAAAAAAAAGCCGACCGACCGACCCTAATTTTTTTCAGCCTGAAAGCGGAAACAAACCTATTTTTTTTTTAGGCCTTATCGTTAAAAATTCAGTATATTAAATCATTAAGGAAACTCCCTAAATCTTTTGGTATGAATGCTAACACCCTTATATATCCTTAATTACATGAATACGAAGAAATAAACAAAATCAGTTAAATGAAAAATCACTTTATTAAAAAATGACATCCTCAGGAAGGAACCCATATTCTTCATTTTAACGTTCAAAAATAGGTATAGTTAAACGCTAAGTAGACCCCCAAAAACTTTTGGGATTAAGACTTACACCATCAATTCTCCTTTAGTGCATTAATACAAAGAAATAATCAGCTTTAGTTTTAGAAAAAATCCTTTTATTGAGAAATAACACCCCCTGAGAAAACTCAAAATTTTCATTTTATCGTTAAAAAATCAGTGTAGTAAATCAGTAAGGAAACTCCTTAATCTTTTGGTATGAATACTTTAAACTTTATATATCCTTAATTACATGTCTTGAATACAAAGAAATAAACAGCAATTGTTTTAGGCAAAATCATTTTTTTAAGAAATATCATCCCCATGAAGGAACCCATATTATTCATTTAAACGTTACCAAATGGATATACTTAAACGCTTAAGAGACTCCATAAATGTTTAAAAATTAAAACTTACACCCCAATTTGTCCTTTAATACATTAATACAAAGAAATAATTAGCATTAGCTTTAGGCAAAATCCTTTTATAAAGAAATTACAGCCCCTGAGAAAACTCATAATTTTCTGTTTATCGTTAAAAATTCAGTATTTTAAATCATTAAGGAAACTCCCTAAATCTTTTGGTATGAATGCTAACACCTTTATATATCCTTAATTACATGAATACAAAGAAATAAACAAAATCAGTTAAATGAAACATCACCTAATTAAAAAATGACATCCTCAGGAAGGAACCCATATTCTTCATTTTAACTTTCAAAAATAGGTATAGTTAAACGCTAAGAAGACCCCCAAAAACTTTTGGGATTTAGACTTACACCATCAATTCTCCTTTAGTGCATTAATGCAAAGAAATAATCAGCTTTAGTTTTAGGGAAAATCCTTTTATTGAGAAATAACACCCCCTGAGAAAACTCAAAATTTTCATTTTATCGTTAAAAAATCAGTGTAGTAAATCAGTTAGGAAACTCCTTAATCTTTTGGTATGAATACCTATACCCTTTTATATCCTTAATTACATGAATACAAAGAAATAAACAGCAATAGTTTAAGGCAAAATCATTTTATTAAAAAATAACACCCCCACGAAGGAACCCATATTATTCATTTTAACGTTACCAAATGGATATACTTAAACGCTTAAGAGACTCCATAAATGTTTAAAAATTAATACTTACACCCTAATTTATCCTTTAATACATTAATACAAAGAAATAATCAGCATTAGCTTTAGGCAAAATCCTTTTATAAAGAAATTACACCCCCTGAGAAAACTCATAATTTTCTGTTTATCGTTTAAATTTCAGTATATTAAATCATTAAGGAAACTCCCTAAATCTTTTGGTATGAATGCTAACACCCTTATATATCCTTAATTACATGAATACAAAGAAATAAATTGCATTAATTTATGGCAGAATCTTTTTATTTAGAAATTACACCCCCATGAAGGAGCCCATATTCTTCGTTTTAACGTTAACAAACTGATATAATTAAACGCTTAAGAGACTCCCTAAATCTTTTTGTATGAATACTTACACCCTTATATAATCTTAATTACATGAATACAAATAAATAAACAGCATTAGTCAAATGAAAAATCTTTTCATTAAGAAATTACATCCCCATGAAGGAACCCATATTCTTCATTTTAACGTTAAAAAATGGATATAGTTAAACGCTAAGTAGACCTCCTAAAACTTTTGAGATTATAACTTACACCCTCAATTCTCCTTTAGTGCATTAATGCAAAGAAATAATCAGCTTTAGTTTTAGGGAAAATCCTTTTATTGTGAAATAACACCCCCTGAGAAAACTCAAAATTTTCATTTTATCGTTAAAAAATCAGTGTAGTAAATCAGTTAGGAAACTCCTTAATCTTTTGGTATGAATACCTATACCCTTTTATATCCTTAATTACATGAATACAAAGAAATAAACAGCAATAGTTTAAGGCAAAATCATTTTATTAAAAAATAACACCCCCACGAAGGAACCCATATTATTCATTTTAACGTTACCAAATGGATATACTTAAACGCTTAAGAGACTCCATAAATGTTTAAAAATTAATACTTACACCCTAATTTATCCTTTAATACATTAATACAAAGAAATAATCAGCATTAGCTTTAGGCAAAATCCTTTTATAAAGAAATTACACCCCCTGAGAAAACTCATAATTTTCTGTTTATCGTTTAAATTTCAGTATATTAAATCATTAAGGAAACTCCCTAAATCTTTTGGTATGAATGCTAACACCCTTATATATCCTTAATTACATGAATACAAAGAAATAAATTGCATTAATTTATGGCAAAATCTTTTTATTTAGAAATTACACCCCCATGAAGGAGCCCATATTCTTCGTTTTAACGTTAACAAACTGATATAATTAAACGCTTAAGAGACTCCCTAAATCTTTTTGTATGAATACTTACACCCTTATATAATCTTAATTACATGAATACAAATAAATAAACAGCATTAGTCAAATGAAAAATCTTTTCATTAAGAAATTACATCCCCATGAAGGAACCCATATTCTTCATTTTAACGTTAAAAAATGGATATAGTTAAACGCTAAGTAGACCTCCTAAAACTTTTGAGATTATAACTTACACCCTCAATTCTCCTTTAGTGCATTAATGCAAAGAAATAATCAGCTTTAGTTTCAGGAAAAAATCCTTTTATTGAGAAATAACACCTTCAGGGAAAACCCATAATTTTCAGTTTATCGTTAAAAAATCAGTGTAGTAAATCATTTAGGAAACTCCCTAAATCTTTTGTTATGAATACCTACATGCGTATTTATTCTTCATTACATGAATACAAAGAAATAAACAGCAATAGTTGAAGGCAAAATCATTTCATTATGAAATATCAACTCCAAGAAAGAACCAATTTTTTCTATTTTAGCATTAACAAATGGGTATACTTAAACGCTTGAGAGACCCCATAAATGTTTCAGAATTGTTACCTAAACCCTCATTTATCCTTAATTACAATAATACCAAGAATTAAACAGCATTAGTTAAATGAAAAATCATTTAATTAAGAAATTACATCCCTAGGAAAGAACCCATATTCTTCAGTGTAACGTTCAAAAATGGATATAGTTAAACACTAAGCAGGCCCCCAAAAACTTTTGGGATTAAGACTTACACCCTCATTTCTTCTTGACTACATAAATACAAAGAAATAATCAGCATTAGTTTCAGGAAAAATTCTTTCATTAAAAAATTATTCCCCCCTTAAACAATCCATAATTTTCAATTTCTTGTTGAAAATCGGTATAGTTAATCACTTAAGAAACTCCCTAAATCTGTTGGGATCAATATTTGTTCCCTGATTTATCCTATATCACATCAATACAAATAAACACTTTTACCTTTAGGAAAAATCCCTTTATTTTGAAATCAAACCCCCATCAGAAAACCCAAAATTTTATTCTATCATTGAAAAATCAGTATCGTTAACCACTAAGTAAACCCCCTAATCTTAATAAATTAGTATTTATATCCTAATTTATACTAAGTTACAGTATACAAAGAAGTAATGACCATTAGTTTAGAGGATGATCGTATTATTTTGAACTTACACCCCCTGTAGGAAAGCCATTGTTATGAATTTATCATTTAAAAATCTATATTCTTAATCACTTTGCTTTGGTATTTTTATCTTTTAATCCTCTCTTTTATCTTGATTTATATCTTGAGTACAGTTACCTGAAAGTAGAAACAGGATGAAATTTAATGCATTTAGCATAAGTTCAGTATCCACCCCTTCATGTACACTACTGAGATGGTCTTCTCCATATGCTGAAGGATTATCAGCTAAATAACCTTTAAACCGTTTATTTTTTGTTTTTAAGTACAGTTCCATGACTATGCACGAGGGTTCGATTCCCTCCCTAGGCATTATGGAACAGAAAGCTGGTGCAAAGCGGGCAGATAGCCTAGTGGCCCCGCATAGTGAGAGCTGTAATTATAATCATGATAGAATAAATTGATTCAAAAACATTTAAAGTGCTTCTTAGAGAAAATGTCACAAATATAAGAAGTGTTGTGCTTGATAAAAGTTAACCATTAGATTGTACATGTATTCTTTTTTTCTGTTGATAGTAGGAATTAAACCCACTCCTTTTCCTGGTTGATAACATAAAATGTGCTCAAATACATCATATCAGCTTTATTGATGATTACAAAATCTAATTCAGAGAGAGAGAAAGAGAGAGAGAGATCTTTGTTTGTAAATGGTACCGTTCAATGACTATGTACGAGGGTTCGATTCCCTCCCTAGGCATAATGGAACAAGCTGGTGCAAAGCGGGCAGATAGCCTAGTGGCCCCGCATAGTCAGAGCTGTATACATAACGATAGAATTAATTGCTTCTAAAACATTCAAAGTGCTACTTAGAGAAAATGACACAGATAGCTATAAGAACAAGTGTTTTGTTTGATAAAAGTTAACCATTAGATTGTACATGTATCACCTATTTTCTGTTGATAGTGGGAATTGAACCCACTCCTTTTCCTGGGGGGTAACAGGAAATGTGCTCGAATACACCATATCAGCTTTATTGGTGATTATGTAATCTAATTAAGAGAGAGATAGAGAGAGAGAGAGAGAGATCTTTGTAAGTAGTTCAGTTCAATGACTATGTACGAGGGTTCGATTCCCTCCCTAGGCATATGGAACAAGCTGGTGCAAAGCGGGCAGATAGCCTAGTGGCCCCACATAGTCAGAACTGTATACATAATGATAGGACAAATTGCTTCTAAAACATTCAAAGTGCTTCTTAGAGAAAATGTCACATATAGCTATAAGAAGAAGTGTTGTGCTTGACAAAAGATACTTATAAGATTGTGCATGTATCACCATTTTTTGTTGACAGTGGGAATTGAACCCACTCCTTTTCCTGGTTGATAACAGGAAATGTGCTCGAATACACCATATCAGCTGTATTGGTGATTATGTAATCTAATTGAGAGAGAGAAAGAGAGAGACAGAGATAAATCTTGTTTGTTTGTAGGTAGTATGCAGTTATATGACTATGTACGAGGGTTCAATTCCCTCCCTAGGTATAATGGAACAGAAAGCTGGTGCAAAGTGGGCAGATAGCCTAGTGGCCCCGCATAGTCAGAGCTGCATAGATAATACATAACAATCAGGTTCAAACATCTCCAAAAAAATAGAGAAAAACGACTATCTTGACATTAATTCAAGTATTTCCATGACAGGGCAATGCGACAATACTAATCGAGTAACAATTTAATCGAGTTTTTGTCGATTTCGACTCGTTCAAAAAATTCACCCTATCAAATAATAAAATACATCAAGTGACTAGTTCGGGTCAGAAAATCTCCAAAAATAGACAGCAACATGAATACGTTTATGTAAATTCAAGTATTTCAATGTCCAGACAATGCGATAAACCTCATTAGTTAACGATATAATGTTTATTTTAACGATTTATAAGCGTTCAACAATTTCACCCCCCGACTCTGGATATCTGATCCGTGATGGTCCTTAAGTTACAAAAGTGTCGCTACCGGGGTTAGCTATCTCAGAGACTATCGAAGATATTGCGATGGGACCCAGAGGGTTAGAAACCATTTTTGATGATATTTATAGATTCGCTAACGTCCCAAAATGAAAAATGCCAAAATCGGCAAACCCCGAAACTCCCAGTTACAAAGCACATATCTGAAGTTACAAAGCACACTCTTAAGTTACAAAAGCACACATTCATAAGTTACAAAGCACACTTTTTTAGCTTAAGTTACAAAAAGTGTGCTTTTAAGTTACAAAAAGTGTGCTTTTTGACCCACTCCCCTAACCCTAACCCTAACCCTAACCCTAACCCTAACCCTAACCCTAACCCTAACCCTAACCCTAATTAGCGTCGGCGGTACACTTTTTGTAACTTAATCTTTCAAAGGCTGGGGTTAGGCCTTTAAACCCCGGGGTTAGAGGACCTGTTTGTTTTAGATTGTTTATATAGGTCAAAACTACAATCTAAAATGAAAAAGTCCTCTAACCCCCTATTGGAAGTCAAAAAATTTGGAACTCAAAAATTTTTTAAGTTACAAATCACACTTTTCATTTTGGTCCTTTATTTACAGGGGGTTAGAAACGTTCTGGGTGGCCAATTGGGGTTAGCTCTCTGTTTTTTAAGATGGATTCAAACCCCCACCTAACCCCCTAAAAGTAAAAAAGCTCTCAAAATTCAGGAAAAAATTTAGGTCTGGTGGGGTATACAAATCTCCAGATCATCTTCACTATGGTGCAAAAAATTCAGTCTTCCTCAACACTTTTCTTATTTATCGTCGTAGAGCATTCAAACTTGGTGGAAACATTGGAATTTAGATAAAGAACACTGTTATGCTTTTATTCCTGCTCAAAAATCGGTTTTTTGGGAAAAAATCGCATTTTTCAAAATTTTCGATTTTTGGGATTAAGTTACAAAAGCACACTTTTCAACCACCTGTGGTTAGCTCATTTTTTGGTTCTAATAGTTATTTTCAGGTATAATTAGCAAGATTTTAATGAGTTGTATACTTTAGCTAGACTTGGTACAGAAATCACCGGAAATAACGTCAGAGGACTACTTCTAAAAAGTGTGCTTTGTAACTTAATTTTTTGTATCATGTTATATAGTAAATGGTCCAATGCTGGGGTTAGCATTTCTAATGCTGTAATTGGAAAACAATTGGTTACTAATGATACTTTGGACAATACTCATTAACTTTAGTCACTTTTAGCTCACCTGGGACATCTAATTAATGAGTATTGTAACTTACAATCTGGCACATTTTTGGTAACTCAATGGTCAATTTGTCCTTTTTGGGCTCTAATTCTTTTATTTATGCAGGTTTAGCCGACTTTTTTGCATTAATCATTATGGTTTATCACATGTATCTTAAATATATGCAAACATCTAACCTATCTTATGTTAATGACCTTGAGACCCCCTAAAATCTCTATTTTTCCACTAAAAACATCCCTTTTCGGCTCTTATTTTTTTATTTATTCCTATATTCTGAACTCATGGGGAGAAATTATCATGTTTCGGTGGATATATCTCAGATATATGCAAAGAAGGATCCTATTTTGTACGGTTTACCCTGTGCTCTCGTGTAATTTGCATTTTCGCTGAAAAACTCTAAGTCCAAATGGAAATCCAAAAAGCGTCAAAATAGATCTATAAAATGATTATTTCGGTAACTTTTTTATGTAATCCACTTTATTTTATGTCGCGGGACCATATTCCGCCTCAAAATATCCAAGATTCCCCATAGCGGCCCAGATCTCGACGACATGTCTAACCACGGGCTTGGTCCTGTGCCTCGTAACTTAATCTTTTGGAAAGTGGGGGAAAGTGAAAATTGTTGAACGGATATAAATCATTCAAATCAAGATTATATCGTTAACTACTTAGGATTATCGCATTGATCTGATGTCGAAAAACTTGAAATAACGTAAAGATTTTCAAAATAATAGATAACTTCGGAGTACCGTGACCCTGTTTTTGTCACTTTTTTCCTCATCATCACTGATAGGGTAAATTTTTTGAGCGGATCAAAATCGTTAAAATTAAGTCAATATCTTTAACTTTTAAGGGTTATCGCATTGACAGGATGACGAAATACTTGAATTAACGTAAGGATAATGATCATGATCGACAACTTTAAAGATGTCGCTACCATATCTGTAACATTTAATTTAACATTATGGTAACACTTAAGGGGCTCCAAATTCTCAAAAAAGGGGTGATACTTTAAACTAATGTGGTTATTTCTTTTGCTTTTATGTATATTAGGATAAATTAGGGTTAAAATATTCATACTTAAAGATTTAGAGGGTGTCAGAGGAGATTTAGTTTGCACTATATTTAACGTCAAATTGAAATTTATGGGTTCACTTAGGGGGGTATAAATTCATAATTGAGAGGTAATCCTTTGATCTAGTGGTTCTTATTCCTTTGTTATAATGTGTATTAGGATAAATTATGGTTGAATTGTTCATACTTATAGATTAAGTGGGGGTCATAATGGATTTAGTATACCATATTATTTTTGGTAAATTGAAAATTATAGGTTCTCTTAGATGGGTATAAATTCATAGCAGAGGGGTAATTATTTTAACTAAGGGTCCTAATTCCTTTGTTTCCATGTGTATTAGGGTAAATAAGGGCTGAAATATTGATATTCAGAGATTAGAGGGTTTCTGAAGGGATTTAGTATGCCAAATATTTAACTTCAAATTGAAATTTATGGGAATACTCAGATGGGTATAAATTAAAAACAGAGGGGTAATTCCTTTAAGTAAGTGTTCTAATTACTTTGTTTTGATTAGTGTTAGGATAAAAAAGGGTTGAACTATTGATACTTTGAGATTTAGAGGGTTTCCAAAGGGTCTTAATATGCCCAATATTTAACGTCAAATTGAAATTTATTGGTATAATGAGGGGAGTATAAATTCATCATTAAGAGGAAATACTTTGATCTAGTGGTCCTTATTCCTTCATTTTAATGTGTATTAGGATAAATTAAGGTTGAATTGTTCATACTTAGAGATTTAGTGGGGGTGATAATGGATTCAGTATACTATATTATTTCCAGTAAATTGAAATTCATAGGTTCACTTAGGTGGGTATAAATTCATAGCAAAGGGGTAATTCTATTAACTAAGGGTCTTAATTCCTTTGTTTCCATGTGTATTAGGGTGAATAAGGGCTGAAATATTGATATTCAAAGATTAGAGGGTTTCTGAAGGGATTTAGTATGCCTTATATTTAATGTCAAATTGAAATTTCTTGGTATACTCAGGGGGGTATAAATTGATAATACAATGATTCTCCTGTTATCTGTGGGTCCTTACATCTTTGTTTTAATGTATATAAGGATAAATGAGGGTGGAAATATTGATGGATAAGATTAAGGGGTTGTCCAAAGGAATTTAGTATACCATATAAATAGCGGGAAATTCAAAATTATGGGTTTACCTTGGCAGGTATAAATTCATAATACAGGGGTATTCCTTTTAACTAGTGGTGATATCTCCTTGTTTTTAGTATGTATAAAGATAATTAAGGGTAGAAATATTGACACTTACAGATATAGAGGGTTTCCAAAGGGATTTAGTATGTCATATATTTAACGTCAAATTGAAATTTTTGGGTATTCTAAGGGTGGTATAAATTCATAATGCAGGGCTTTTTCTTTGAACTAATGCTGCTAAATCCTTTGTTTTAATGTGTATTATGATAAAATAGGGTAGAAATATTAATACTTATAGGTTTAGTGGGGGTCAGGAGGGATTTAGTATTCATTATATTTAACATGAAATGGAAATTTTTGGGTATTCTCAGAGGGGTATAAATTCATAATACAGGGGTATTTCTTTAAGGTAATGGTATTTCATCCTTTGTTTTGATGTGAATTAGGTTAAAATAGGGTAGAAATATTAATATGTAAAGGTTTAGTGGGAGTCAGGAGGGATTGGTATACCAAATATTTAATTTTCTATGGAAATTTTTGGGCATTCTCTTGGGGGTATAAATTCATAATACAGGGGTATTTTGTTAAACTAATGGTATTTTATCCTTTGTTTTAATGTGTACTAGGATAAAATAGGGCAGAAATTTTGATACTAAAAGATTTAGTGGGGGTCAGGAGGGATTTAGTATTCATAATATTTAACGTCAAAATGGAATTTTTGGGTATACTCAGGAGGGTATAAATTCACAATACAGGGGTATTTCTTTAAGCTAATGGTATTTTATCCTTTGTTTTGATGTGTATTAGGATAAAATAGGGTAGAAATATTAATACTTAAAGGTTTAGTGGGGGTCAGGAGGGATTTAGTATACCAAATATTTAACGTCAAATTGAAATTTTTGGGTATTCTTAGGGGGTTATAAATTCATAATACAGAGGTATTTCTTTAAACTAATGGTATTTTATCCTTTGTTTTGATGTGTATTAGGATAAAATAGGTTTGAAATATTAATAATTAGAGATGTATTGGGGGCAGGAGGGATTTAGTATACCAAATATTTAACGTCAATTGGAAATTTTTGGGCATTCTCTGGGGGGTATAAATTCATAATACAGGGGTATTTCTTTAAGCTAATGGTATTTTATCCTTTGTTTTGATGTGTACTTGGATAAAATAGGGTAGAAATATTAATACTTATAGGTTTAGTGGGGGTCAGGAGGGATTTAGTATGCTTTATATTTAACGGCAAATTGAAATTTTTTGGTATTCTCAGGGGGTTATAAATTCATAATACAGGGGTATTTCTTTAAGCTAATGGTACTTTATCCTTTGTTTTGATGTGTATTAGGATAAAATAGGGTAGAAATATTAATACTTAATGGTTTAGTGGGGGTCAGGAGGGATTTAGTATACCAAATATTTAACGTTCAATGGAAATTTTTGGGCATTCTCTGGGGGGTATTAATTCATAATACAGAGGTATTTTTTTATACTAATGGTGTTAAATCTTTTGTTTTTATGTGTACTTGGATGAAATAGGGTACAAATATTCATACTTAGAGGTTAAGTTGGGGTCAGGAGGGATTTAGAATGCTTTATATTTAACGTCAAATTGAAATTTTTTGGTATTCTCAGGGGGGTATAAACTAATAATGCAGGGCTTTTTCTTTAAGCTCATGGTATTTTATCCTTTGTTTTGATGTGTATTAGGATAAAATAGGGTAGAAATATTAATACTTAATGGTTTAGTGGGGGTCAGGAGGGATTTAGTATACCAAATATTTAACGTTCAATGGAAATTTTTGGGCAATCTCAGAGGGGCATGAATTCATAATATAGGGGTCTTTCTTTAAGCTAATTGTATGTTATCCTTTGTTTTGATGTGACAATACTAGGATAAAATAGGGCAGAAATTTTATTTCTAAAAGATTAAGTGGGGGTCAGGAGGGATTTAGTATTCATTATATTTAACGTCAAATGGAAATTTTGGGGTATTATAAGAGGGGTATAAATTCATAATACAGGGTTATTTCTTTAAGCTAATGGTATTTTATCCTTTGTTTTGATGTGTATTAGGATAAAATAGGGTAGAAATTTTAATACTTAAAGGTTCAGTGGGGGTCAGGAGGGATTTAGTATACCATATATTTAACGTTCAATGGAAATTTTTGGGCATTCTCTGGGGGGTATAAATTCATAATACAGAGGTATTTCTTTATACTAATGGTGTTAAATCTTTTTTTTAATGTGTACTAGGATAAAAGAGAGCAGAAATTTTATTTCTAAAAGATTAAGTGGGGGTCAGGAGGGATTTAGTATTCATTATATTTAACGTCAAATGGAAATTTTTGGGTATACTCAGGGGGTTATAAATTCATAATACAGGGGTATTTCTTTAAGCTAATGGTATTTCATCCTTTGTTTTGATGTGTATTAGGATAAAATAGGGTAGAAATATTAATACTTAATGGTTTAGTGGGGGTCAGGAGGGATTTAGTATACCAAATATTTAACGTTCAATGGAAATTTTTGGGCATTCTCTGGGGGGTATAAATTCATAATACAGAGGTATTTCTTTATACTAATGGTGTTAAATCTTTTTTTTTAATGTGTACAAGGATAAAATAGGGCAGAAATTTTAATACTAAAAGATTTAGTGGGGGTCAGGAGGGATTTAGTATCCATTATATTTAACGTTAAAATGGAATTTTTGGGCATTTTCTGGGGGGTATCAATTCATAATACAGTGGTATTTCTTTAAACTAATGCTGCTTTGTCCTTTGTTTTGATGTGTATTAGGATAAAATAGGGTATAAATATTAATACTTAAAGGTTTAGTGGGGGTCAGGAGGGATTTAGTATACTATATATTTGTCGTCAAATGAAAATTTATGGGTGTACTCAGGGGGGTATAAATTCATAATCAAGCGATAGTTTTTTGCTCTAGTGGTTCTCATTCCTTCGTTATAATATGTATTAGGATAAATTAGGGTTGAAATGTTCATACTTTGAGATTTATTGGGG
The DNA here is from genome assembly GCF_963853765.1 of Magallana gigas. Lineage (NCBI taxonomy): Eukaryota > Metazoa > Mollusca > Bivalvia > Ostreida > Ostreidae > Magallana > Magallana gigas. The sequence goes on along the minus strand of NC_088858.1, from coordinate 56,854,675 downwards.
GTCAGAATGAATTAAGTGTACTATATCATTTTTGGTAATTTGAGAATTATAGGTTCTCTTAGTTGGGTATAAATTTATAACAGAGGGGTAATTCTTTTAACTAAGGGTCCTAATTTCTTTGTATTGATGTGTATTAAGGTAAATAAGGGTTGAAATATTGGTATTCAAAGATTAGAGAGTTTCCGAAGGGATTTAGTATGCCCTATATTTAACGTCGATTGAAATTTATTGGAATACTCTGGTGGGTATAAATTCATAACAGAGGGGTAATTCTTTTAACTAAGGGTCCTATATCCTTTGTATTCATGTGTATTAGGATAAAAAAGGGTTGAAAGATTTATACTTAGAGATTTAGAGGGTTTCCGAAGGGACTGACTATGCCAAATATTTAACGTCAAATTGAAATTTATTGGTAAAATGAGGGGGGTACAAATTCATAATCCAGAGATAGTCCTTTGCTCTAGTGGTTCTTATTCCTTCGTTATAATATGTATTAGGATAAATTAGGGTTGAATTGTTCATACTTTGAGATTTATTGGGGGTAAGATAGGATTTATTATACCATCTTATTTCCAGTAAATAAAAAATTATAGGTTCTCTTAGGTGGGTATAAATTCATAACAGACGGGTATTTCTTTTAACTAATGGTCCTTTTTCCTTTGTATTGATGTGTATTAAGGTAAAAAAGGGTTGAAATAATGGTATTCAAAGATTAGAGAATTTCCGAAGGGATTTAGTATGCCCTATATTTAACGTCAAATTGAAATTTATTGGAATACTCCGAGAGTATAAATTCATAACAGAGGGGTAATTCTTTTAACTAAGGGTCCTATATCCTTTGTATATATGTTTATTAGGATAAATAATGCTTGAAATATTGATACCTAAGATTTAGAGGGTTTCCGAAGGGACTGACTATGCCCAATATTTAATGTCAAATTGAAATTTAATGGCTTTTTCAAGTGGGTCAAATTTTTTTTAGAGGGTTTAACTGTAGAGTTTTTCAGTTATAATCTCTTAAGGGCTTTACAATAAACAATAAATCATGTAGAAATCAACAATTTGATGCTTATTTTTAAGTTTACACCCTGCGCAGTATGCACTTTATTTTATCCAAAATTGAAAAAAGTGGGTCTACTCCAAGGTCCCTTAAACTTTTAAAGGGCTTTAATTGTGAAATTGATTTGTTATATTCTCTTGAATACATGTAATTAAAGAATAAATCAGGCAGAAATTAATATTTACAAGGAGCATTACAAATTTAGACCCCCTACAGTATGTGCTTTATTTGACCAAAAGTAGAGAAATATGGGCTTACTCGAGGGGGTCCAAATTTTTTCAGAGGCTTTAACTGTGAAATATTTTAGTTATAATCTCTTAAGAACTTTACAATAAACAATAAATCATGAAGAAAATGTCCATTTGATGCAATATTTCATGAATTTCCTTAAAATAAATCTCTGGGGTTTAGAGGACCAAAATATTGGATTAAGTTACAAGTAACACTTTTTTTGTAGGGACCATAAATTCTTGTGATTATGGCAATAAGAGTTACTGGAAATAAATCAAATATTCTTGTTCTATTTCAGTGTTATTCTACACCAATTACAACAGAGAAAAAGGCCCAAAACACTAGCCGGAAATTATCGGGTTCGAGATTCGATCGGGCTCGGTGTTGAAAAAAAACATTTGTGACAAAATGATTTCAAGGTGACATGGATTATACTTGTGTTTTTGGATTAAATCAGACTAATGCAAGGTAGGTTTGCATAAAATAAGTGTTAATAATTGTTCTTTATACTGTACTTGATTGTTTTGTCAACTGTTGATCCCGTAGTTGTTTATTTACAACATATAATTGACGAATGTTATATGTACATTGTGTACAATACATGTTGGGTGTCAAGCGTTTAAACTAAATGTAGTTACACATCTTAAACTGTTATAATAGTTTCTTTTAAGTGTTATCGATGAAATATACTATTCAGAATAATGTTGTAAACTTCATACAATGACGAACGAATATACAGAAAAGTGTGTATGTGAGACATTTACAAAAAATGTTGTTAAGTCTTTTGTAATCAATGATTGTACCCTTATTTATCTTTAATGATATCAATACACAGAAATAATCTCCATAAGTGCAAGTAAACTCCTTTTATTATAAAATTATACCCCCATCAAGGAGCTGAATAATTTCGGTTTAACGTGAACAAATCAGTAAAATAAAACACTAAGAAAACCCTCGAAATCTTTTCGGATCAATATTTGCACCCTTATTTATCCGTTAATACATTCCTACAAAGAAATAATCGGTGTTAATTTAAGGACAAATATTTCTATAAAGAAATTACATCCCTGGAAAGAAACCAATATTCTTCATTTTAATGTTAAAATAGGGATATAGTTAAATGCTCCGGAAGCCCCCTAAAACTTTTGGGATCAATAATAACACCCGTATTTCTCCTTTGATACATTAATACAAAGAAATCATTAGCATTAGTTTCAGATAAAATTCTTTTATAAAAAAATTACACCCCCTGAGAAAACTCAAAATATTCTGTTTATCGTTAAAAAAATCAGTAGACTTAATTAGTTTGGAAACTCCCTTAATCTTTTGATATGAATACTTACACCCTTATTTATCCTTGATTACATGAATACGAAGAAATAAACAAAATCAGTTAAATGAAAATTCACTTTATTAAAAAATGACATCCTCAGGAAGGAACCCATATTCTTCATTTTAACGTTCAAAAATAGGTATAGTTAAACGCTAAGTAGACCCCCAAATACTTTTGGGATTAAGACTTACACCATCAATTCTCCTTTAGTGCATTAATACAAAAAAATAATCAGCTTTAGTTTTAGGAAAAATCCTTTTATTGAGAAATAACTCCCCCTGAGAAAACTCAAAATTTTCATTTTATCGTTAAAAAATCAGTGTGGTAAACCAGTTAGGAAACTCCTTAATCTTTTGGTATGAATACTTACACCCTTATATATCCTTAATTACATGAATACAAAGAAATAAACAGCAATAGTATTAGGCAAAATCATGTTATTAAGAAATAACACCCCCATGAAGGAACCCATATTATTCATTTTAACGTTAACAAATGGATATACTAAAACGCTTAAGAGACTCCATCAATGTGTAAAAATTAATACTTACACCCTAATTTATCCTTTGATACATTAATATAAAGAAATAATTAGCATTAGCTTTAGGCAAAATCCTGTTATAAAGAAATATCACCCCCTGAGAAAACTCATAATCTTTTGTTTATCGTTAAAAATTCAGTATATTAAATCATTAAGGAAACTCCCTAAATCTTTTGGTATGAATGCTAACACCCTTATATATCCTTAAATACATGAATACAAAGAAATAAACAAAATCAGTTAAATGAAAAATCACTTAATTAAAAAATGACATCCTCAGGAAGGAACCCATATTCTTCATTTTAACGTTCAAAAATAGGTATAGTTAAACGCTAAGAAGACCCCCAAAAACTTTTGGGATTAAGACTTACACCATCAATTCTCCTTTAGTGCATTAATATAAAGAAATAATCAGCTTTAGTTTTAGGAAAAATCCTTTTATTGAGAAATAACACCCCCTGAGAAAACTCAAAATTTTCATTTTATCGTTAGAAAATCAGTGTAGTAAATCAGTTAGAAAACTCCTTAATATTTTGGTATGAATACATACACCCTTATATATCCTTAATTACATGAATACAAAGAAATAAACAGCAATAGTTTTAGGCAAAATCATTTTATTAAGAAATAACACCCCCATGAAGGAACCCATATTATTGATTTTAACGTTAACAAATGGATATACTTAAACGCATAAGAGACTCCATAAATGTTTAAAAATTAATACTTACACCCTAATTTATCCTTTAATACATTAATACAAAGAAATAATTAGCATTAGCTTTAGGCAAAATCCTTTTATAAAGAAATTACACCCCCTGAGAAAACTCATAATTTTCTGTTTATCGTTAAAAATTCAGTATATGAAATCATTAAGGAAACTCCCTAAATCTTTTGGTATGAATGCTAACACCCTTATATATCCTTAATTACATGAATACAAAGAAATAAACAAAATCAGTTAAATGAAAAATCACTTTATTAAAAAATGACATCCTCAGGAAGGAACCCATATTCTTCATTTTAACGTTCAAAAATAGGTATAGTTAAACGCTAAGTAGACCCCCAAATACTTTTGGGATTAAGACTTACACCATCAATTCTCCTTTAGTGCATTAATATAAAGAAATAATCAGCTTTAGATTTAGGAAAAATCCTTTTATTGAGAAATAACACCCCCTGAGAAAACTCAAAATTTTCATTGTATCGTTAGAAAATCAGTGTAGTAAATCAGTTAGGAAACTCCTTAATCTTTTGGTATGAATACTTACACCCTTATATATCCTTAATTACATGAATACAAAGAAATAAACAGCAATAGTTTTAGGCAAAATCATTTTATTAAGAAATAACACCCCCATGAAGGAACCCATATTATTTATTTTAACGTTAACAAATGGATATACTTAAACGCTTAAGAGACTCCATAAATGTTTAAAAATTAATACTTACACCCTAATTTATCCTTTAATACATTAATACAAAGAAATAATTAGCATTAGCTTTAGGCAAAATCCTTTTATAAAGAAATATCACCCCCTGAGAAAACTCATAATTTTCTGTTTATCGTTAAAAATTCAGTATATTAAATCATTAAGGAAACTCCCGAAATCTTTTGGTATGAATGCTAACACCCTTATATATCCTTAATTACATGAATACAAAGAAATAAATTGCATTAATTTTTGGCAAAAAATTTTTATTTAGAAATTACACCCCCATGAAGGAGCCCATATTCTTCGTTTTAACGTTAACAAACTGATATAATTAAACGCTTAAGAGACTCCCTAAATCTTTTTATATGAATACTAACGCCTTTATATAACCTTAATTACATGAATACAAAGAAGTAAACAGCATTAGTCAAATGAAAAATCTTTTTATTAAGAAATTACATCCCCACGAAGGAACCCATATTCTTCATTTTAACGTTAAAAAATGGATATAGTTAAACGCTTAGTAGACCTTTTAAAACTTTTGAGATTATGACTTACACCCTCAATTCTCCTTTAGTGCATTAATACAAAGAAATACTCAGCTTAAGTGTCAGGAAAAATCCTTTTATTGAGAAATAAATCCTTCAGGGAAAACCCATAATTTTCATTTTATCGTTAAAAAATCAGTGTAGTAAATCATTTAAGAAACTCCCTAAATCTGTTGTTATGAATACCTACACGCGTATTTATTCTTCATTACATGAATACAAAGAAATAAACAGCAATAGTTTTAGGCAAAATTATTTCATTATGAAATATCAACTCCAAGAAAGAACCATTTTTTTCTATTTTAGCATTAACAAACGGTAATACTTAAACGCTTGAGAGACCCCATAAATGTTTCAGAATTGTTACCTCAACCCTCATTTATCCTTTATTACAATAATACCAAGAATTAAACAGCATTAGTTAAATGAAAAATCATTTAATTAAGAAATTACATCCATAGGAAAGAACCCATATTCTTCAGTTTAACGTTCAAAAATGGATATAGTTAAACGCTTAGTAGACCCCCAAAAACGTTTGGGATTAAGACTTACACCCTCATTTCTTCTTGACTACATAAATACAAAGAAATAATCAGCATTATTTTCAGGAAAAATTCTTTCATTAAGAAATTATACCCCCCTAAAACAATCCATAATTTTCAATTTATTGTTGAAAATTGGTATAGTTAATCACTTAAGAAACTCCCTAAATCTTTTGGGATCAATATTTGTTCCCTAATTTATCCTATATCACATCAATACAAAGTAATAAACACCTTTCCTTTAGGAAAAATCCCTTTATTTTGAAATCAAACCCCCATCAGAAAACCCAAAATTTTCATTTTATCATTGAAAAATCATTATCGTTAACCACTAAGTAAACCCCCTTAATCTTAATAGATCAGTATTTATATCCTAATTTATCCTAAGTTACATTGATACAAAGAAGTAATGACCATTAGTTTAGAGGATGATCGTATTATTTTGAACTTACACCCCCTGTAGGAAAGCCATTGTTTTGAATTTATCATTTAAAAATCTATATTCTTAATCACTTTGCTTTGGTATTTTTATCTTTTAATCCTCTTTTATCTTGATTTATATCTTGAGTACAGTTACCTGAAAGTAGAAACAGGATGAAATTTAATGCATTTAGCATAAGTTCAGTATCCACCCCTTCATGTACACTACTGAGATGGTCTTCTCCATATGCTGAAGGATTATCAGCTAAATAACCTTTAAACCGTTTATTTTTTTGTTTTTAAGTAGTACAGTTCCATGACTATGCACGAGGGTTCGATTCCCTCCCTAGGCATTATGGAACAGAAAGCTGGTGCAAAGCGGGCAGATAGCCTAGTGGCCCCGCATAGTCAGAGCTGTAATTATAATCATGATAGAATAAATTGATTCAAAAACATTTAAAGTGCTTCTTAGAGAAAATGTCACAAATATAAGAAGTGTTGAGCTTGATAAAAGTTAACCATTAGATTGTACATGTATTCTTTTTTTCTGTTGATAGTAGGAATTAAACCCACTCCTTGTCCTGGTTGATAACATAAAATGTGCTCAAATACATCATATAAGCTTTATTGATGATTACAAAATCTAATTCAGAGAGAGAGAGAGAGATCTTTGTTTGTAAATGGTACAGTTCAATGACTATGTACGAGGGTTCGATTCCCTCCCTAGGCATAATGGAACAAGCTGGTGCAAAGCGGGCAGATAGCCTAGTGGCCCCGCATAATCAGAGCTGTATACATAACAATAGAATTAATTGCTTCTAAAACATTCAAAGTGCTACTTAGAGAAAATGACACAGATAGCTATAAGAACAAGTGTTTTGTTTGATAAAAGTTAACCATTAGATTGTACATGTATCACCTATTTTCTGTTGATAGTGGGAATTGAACCCACTCCTTTTCCTGGGGGGTAACAGGAAATGTGCTCGAATACACCATATCAGCTTTATTGGTGATTATATAATCTAATTAAGAGAGAGATAGAGAGAGAGAGAGAGATCTTTGTAAGTAGTTCAGTTCAATGACTATGTACGAGGGTTCGATTCCCTCCCTAGGCATATGGAAAAAGCTGGTGCAAAGCGGGCAGATAGCCTAGTGGCCCCACATAGTCAGAGCTGTATACATAATGATAGGACAAATTGCTTCTAAAACATTCAAAGTTCTTCTTAGAGAAAATGTCACAAATAGCTATAAGAAGAAGTGTTGTGCTTGACAAAAGATACTTATAAGATTGTGCATGTATCACCATTTTTTGTTGACAGTGGGAATTGAACCCACTCCTTTTCCTGGTTGATAACAGGAAATGTGCTCGAATACACCATATCAGCTGTATTGGTGATTATGTAATCTAACTGAGAGAGGGAAAGAGAGAGACAGAGATAAATCTTGTTTTTTTGTAGGTAGTATGCAGTTCTATGACTATGTACGAGGGTTCAATTCCCTCCCTAGGCATAATGGAACAGAAAGCTGGTGCAAAGTGGGCAGATAGCCTAGTGGCCCCGCATAGTCAGAGCTGCATAGATAATACATAACAATCAGGTTCAAACATCTCCAAAATAATAGAGAAAAACGACTATCTTGACATTAATTCAAGTATTTCTATGACAGGGCAATGCGACAATACTAATCGAGTAACAATTTAATCGAGTTTTTGTCGATTTCGACTCGTTCAAAAAATTCACCCTATCAAATAATAAAATACATCAAGTGACTAGTTCGGGTCAGAAAATCTCCAAAAAGAGACAGCAACATGAATACGTTTATGTAAATTTAAGTATTTCGATGTCCAGACAATGCGATAAACCTCATTAGTTAACGATATAATGTTTATTTTAACGATTTATAAGCGTTCAACAATTTCACCCCCAGACTCTGGATATCTGATCCGTGATGGTTCTTAAGTTACAAAAGTGTCGCTACCGGGGTTAGCTATCTCAGAGACTATCGAAGATATTGCGACGGGACCCAGAGGGTTAGAGACCGTTTTCGATGTTATTTAAGGATACGCTAACGGTCAAAAATGAAAACAGGCAAAGTCGGCAAACCCCGAAACTTTGTGTTACGATTAACACTTTATAAGTTACAAAGCACATTCTTAAGTTACAAAAGCACACTTTTTTAAGTTACAAAGCACACTTTTTTGGCTTAAGTTACAAAAAGTGTGCTTTTAAGTTACAAAAAGTGTGCTTTTTGACCCACTCCCCTAACCCTAACCCTAACCCTAACCCTAACCCTAACCCTAACCCTAACCCTAACCCTAACCCTAACCCTAACCCTAACCCTAACCCTAACCCTAACCCTAATTAGCGTCGGCGGTACACTTTTTGTAACTTAATCTTTCAAAGGCTGGGGTTAGGGCTTAAAACCCCGGGGTTAGAGGACCTGTTTGTTTTAGATTGTTTATATAGGTCAAAACTACAATCTAAAATGAAAAAGTCCTCTAACCCCCTATTGGAAGTCAAAAAATTTGGAACTCAAAAATTTTTTAAGTTACAAATCACACTTTTCATTTTGGTCCTTTATTTACAGGGGGTTAGAAACGTTCTGGGTGGCCAATTGGGGTTAGCTCTCTGTTTTTTAAGATGGATTCAAACCCCCACCTAACCCCCTAAAAGTAAAAAAGCTGTCAAAATTCAGGAAAAAATTTAGGTCTGGTGGGGTATACAAATCTCCAGATCATCTTCACTATGGTGCAAAAAATTCAGTCTTCCTCAACACTTTTCTTATTTATCGTCGTAGAGCATTCAAACTTGGTGGAAACATTGGAATTTAGATAAAGAACACTGTTATGCCTTTATTCCTGCTCAAAAATCGGTTTTTTTGGAAAAAATCGCAATTTTCAAAATTTTCGATTTTTGGGATTAAGTTACAAAAGCACACTTTTCAACCACCTGTGGTTAGCTCATTTTTTGGTTCTAATAGTTATTTTCAGGTATAATTAGCAAGATTTTAATGAGTTGTATACTTTAGCTAGACTTGGTACAGAAATCACCGGAAATAACGTCAGAGGACTACTTCTAAAAAGTGTGCTTTGTAACTTAATTTTTTTAATCATGTTATATAGTAAATGGTCCAATGCTGGGGTTAGCATTTCTAATGCTGTAATTGGAAAACAATTGGTTACTAATGATACTTTGGACAATACTCATTAACTTTAGTCACTTTTAGCTCACCTGGGACATCTAATTAATGAGTATTGTAACTTACAATCTGGCACATTTTTGGTAACTCAATGGTCAATTTGTCCTTTTTTGGCTCTAATTCTTTTATTTATGCAGGGTTAGCAGACTTTTTTGCATTAATCATTATGTTTTATCACATGTATCTTAAATATATGCAAACATTTAACCTATCTTATGTTAATGACCTTGAGACCCCCTAAAATCTCTATTTTTCCACTAAAAATATCCCTTTTTGGCTGTTATTTTTTTATTTATTCCTATATTCTGAACTCATGGGGAGAAATTATCATGTTTCGGTGGATATATCTCAGATATATGCAAAGAAGGATCCTATTTTGTACGGTTTACCCTGTGCTCTCTTGTAATTTGCATTTTCGGTCAAAATTTATAAGTCCAAATGGAAATCCAAAAAGCGTCAAAATAGATCTAAAATATGATTGTATCGGTTACTTTTTTATGTAATCCACTTTATTTCATGTCGCGAGACCATATTCCGCGTCAAAATATCCAAGATTTCCCATAGCGGCCCAGATCTCGACGACATGTCTAACCACGGGCTTGGTCCTGTGCCTCGTAACTTAATCTCTTGAAAAGTGGGGGAAAGTGAAAATTGTTGAACGGATATAAATCATTCAAATCAAGATTATATCGTTAACTATTTAGGATTATCGCATTGATTGGATGTCGAAAAACTTGAAATAACGTACAGATTTTCAAAATAATAGATAACTTCGGAGTACCGTGACCCTGTTTTTGTCACTTTTTTCCTCATCATCACTGATAGGGTAAATTTTTTGAGCGGATCAAAATCGTTAAAATTAAGTCAATACCGTTAACTTTTAAGGGTTATCGCATTGACAGGATGTCGAAATACTTGAATTAACGTAAGGATAATGATCATGATCGACAACTTCAAAGATGTCGCTACCATATCTTTAACGTTTATTTAACATTATGGTAACACTTAAGGGGCTCCGAATTCTCAAAAAAGGGGTGATACTTTAAACTTATGTGGTTATTTCTTTGCTTTTATGTATATCAGGATAAATTAGTGTTAAAATATTCATACTTGACGATTTAGAGGGTGTCAGAGGGGATTTAGTTTGCACTATATTTAACGTCAAATTGAAATTAATGGGTTCACTTAGGGGGGTATAAATTCATAATTAAGAGGTAATCCTTCGATCTAGTGGTTCTTATTCCTTTGTTATAATGTGTATAAGGATAATTTAGGGTTGAATTGTTCATACTTATAGATAAAGTGGGGGTTATAATGGATTTAGTATACCATATTATTTTCGGTGAATTGAAAATTATAGGTTCTCTTAGGTGGGTATAAATTCATAGCAGAGGGGTAATTTTTTTAACTAAGGGTCCTAATTCCTTTGATTTCATGTGTATTAGGGTAAATAAGGGTGGAAATATTGATATTTAGAGATTAGAGGATTTCTGAAGGGATTTAGTATGCCAAATATTTAACTTCAAATTGAAATTTATGGGAATACTCAGATTTGTATAAATTCATAACAGAGGGGTAATTCCTTTAAATAAGTGTTCTAATTACTTTGTTTTGATGTGTGTTAGGATAAATAAGGGTTGAACTATTGATACTTTGAGATTTACAGGGTTTCCAAAGGGTCTTAATATGTCCAATATTTAATGTCAAATTGAAATTTATTCGTATAATGAGGGGGGTATAAATTCATAATTAAGAGGAAATACTTTGATCTAGTGGTCCTTATTCCTTCATCTTAATGTGTATTAGGATAAATTAAGGTTGAATTGTTCATAGTTAGAGATTTAGTGGGGGTCAGAATGGATTTAGTATACCATATTATTTCAAGTAAATTGAAAATTATAGGTTCACTTAGGTGGGTATAAATTCATAGCAAAGGGGTAATTCTTTTAACTAAGGGTCCTTATTCCTTTGTTTTCATGTGTATTAGGGTGAATAAGGGCTGAAGTATTGATATTCAGAGATTAGAGGGTTTCCGAAGGGATTTAGTATGCCATATATTTAATGTCAAATTGAAATTCCTTGGTATACTCAGGGGGGTATAAATTGATAATACAAGGGTACTCTTGTTATCTATGGGTCCTAACATCTTTGTTTGAATGTAAATTAGGATAAATGAGGGTAGAAATATTGATACTTATAGATTAAGAGGTGGTCCAGGGGATTTACTATACCATATAATTAGTGGGAAATTCAAAATTATGGGTTTACTTTGGCAGGTATAAATTCATAATACAAGGGTATTTCTTTAAACTTGTCATGATATCTCCTTGCTCTTAGTATGAATTAGGATAATTAAGGGTAGAAATATTGATACTTAGAGATTTAGAGGGTTTCCAGAGGGATTTAGTATACCATATATTTAACTTCAAATTGAAAATTATGGGTATACTCAGGGGGGTATATATTGATAATACAAGGGTACTTCTGTTATCTATGGGTCCTAACATCTTTGCTTGAATGTATATTAGGATAAATGAGGGTAGAAATATTGATGCTTATAGATTAAGAGGGGATTTAGTACACCATATAATTAGCGGGAAATTCAAAATTATGGGTTTACTTTGGCAGGTATAAATTCATAATAAAAGGGTATTTCTTTAAACTTGTCATGATATCTCTTTGCTCTTAGTATGCATTAGGATAATTAAGGGTAGAAATATTGATACTTACAGATTTAGAGGGTTTCCGAAGGGATTTAGTATACCATATATTTAACGTCAAATTGAAAATTATGGGTATACTCAGGGGGGTATATATTGATAATACAAGGGTACTTCTGTTATCTATGGGTCCTAACATCTTTGTTTGAATGTAAATTAGGATAAATGAGGGTAGAAATATTAATACTCATAGGTTTAGTGGGGGTCAGGAGGGATTTAGTATTCATTATATTTAACGTTCAATGGAAATTTTTGGGTATTCTCACAGGGGTATAAATTCATAATACATGGGTATTTATATAAGCTAAAGGTATTTTATTCTTTGTTTTGATGTGTATTAGGATAAAATAGGGTATAAATATTAATACTTAAAGGTTTAGTGGGGGTCAGGAGGGATTTAGTATACCAAATATTTAACGTCAAATTGAAATTTTTGGGCATTCTCTGGGGGGTATAAATTCCTAATACAGAGATACTTCTTTATACTAATGGTGTTAAATCTTTTGTTTTCATGTGTACTTGGATAAAATAGGGTACAAATATTCATACTTAGAGGTATAGTGGGGGTCAGGAGGGATTAAGTATGCTTTATACTTAACGTCAAATTGAAATTTTTGGGTATTCTCAGGGGGGTATAAATTCATATTGCAGGGCTTTTTCTTTAAACTAATGCTTCTAAATCCTTTGTTTTAATGTGTATTATGATAAAATAGGGTAAATATATTAATACTTATAGGTTTAGTGGGGGTCAGGAGGGATTTAGTATTCATTATATTTAACGTCAAATGGAAATTTTTGGGTATTCTAAGAAGGGTATAAATTCATAATACAGGGGTATTTCTTTGAGCTAATGGTATTTTTTCCTTTGTTTTGATGTGTATTAGGATAAATTAGGATTGAAATATTGATACTTACAGATTTAGAGGGTTTCCGAAGAGATTTAGTATACCATATATTTAACGTCAAATGGAAATTTTTGGGTATTCTCACAGGGGTATTAATTCATAATACAGGGGTATTTCTTTAAGCTAATGGTATTTTATCCTTTGTTTTGATGTGTATTAGGATAAAATAGGGTAGACATTTTAATACTTAAAGGTTTAGTGGGGGTCAGGAGAGATTTAGTATACCAAATATTTAACATTCAGTGGAAATTTTTGGGCATTCTCTGGGGGGTATAAATTCATAGTACAGGGGTATTTCTTTGTACTAATGGTGTTAAATCTTTTGTTTTCATAGGTACTAGGAGAAAATAGGGCAGAAATTTTAATACTTACAGATTTAGAGGGGGTCAGGAGGGATTTAATATTCATTATATTTAATGTCAAAATGGAATTTTTGGGCATTTTCTGGGGGGTAGTAATTCATAATACAGGGGTATTTCTTTAAACTAATGCTGCTAAATCCTTTGTTTTAATGTGTTTTAGGATAAAGTAGCCTAGAAATATTTATACTCACAGGTTTAGTGGGGGTCAGGAGGGATTTAGTAGGCTTCATATTTTACGTCAAATGGAAATTTTGGGGTATTCTCAGGGGGGTTTAAATTCATAATACATGGGTATTTCTTTAAACTAATGCTGCTTCTTCCTTTGTTTTGATGTGTATTAGGATAAAATAGGGTATAAATATTAATACTTAAAGGTTTAGTGGGGGTCAGGAGGGATTTAGTATACCATATATTTGTCGTCAAATGAAAATTTAGGAGTGTACTCAGGGGGGTATAAATTCATAATCAAGCGATAGTTCTTTGCTCTAGTGGTTCTTATTCCTTTGTTATAATGTGTATTAGGATAAATTAGGGTTGAAATGTTCATACTTTGAGATTTATTTGGGGTCAGAATGAATTAAGTGTACAATATTATTTTCGGTAATTTGAAAATTATAGGTTCTCTTAGTTGGGTATAAATTTATAACAGAGGGGTAATTCTTTTAACTAAAGGTCTAAATTCCTTTGTATTGATGTGTATTAAGGTAAATAAGGGTTGAAATATTGGTATTCAAAGATTAGAGGGTTTCCGAAGGGATTTAGTATGCCCTATATTTAACGTCAAATTGAAATTTATTGGTATAATGAGGGGGGTATAAATTCATAATCAAGAGATAGTCCTTTGCTCTAGTGGTTCTTATTCCTTCGTTATAATGTGTATTAGGATAAATTAGGGTTGAATTGTTCATACTTTGAGATCTATTGGGGGTCAGATAGGATTTATTATACCATCTTATTTCCAGTAAATAAAAAATTATAGGTTTTCTTAGGTGGGTATAAATTCATAACAGAGGGGTATTTCTTTTAACTAATGGTCCTTATTCCTTTTTATTGATGTGTATTAAGGTAAATAAGGGTTGAAATATTGGTATTCAAAGATTAGAGAGTTTCCGAAGGGATTTAGTATGCCCTATATTTAATGTCAAATTGAAATTTATTGGTATAATGAGGGGGTATAAATTCATAACAGAGGGGTAATTCTTTTAACTAAGGGTCCTATATCCTTTGTCTATATGTGTATTAGGACAAATAATGCTTGAAATATTGATACCTAAGATTTAGAGGGTTTCCGAAGGGACTTACTATGCCCAATATTTAACGTCAAATTGAAATTTAATGGCTTTTTCAAGTGGGTCAAATTTTTTTCAGAGGGTTTAACTGTAGAGTTTTTCAGTTATAATCTCTTAAGGGCTTTACAATAAACAATAAATCATGTAGAAATCAACAATATGATGCTTATTTTTAGTTAACACCCTGCGCAGTCTGCACTTTATTTTATCCAAAATTGAAAAAAATGTGTCTACTCCAAGGTCCCTTAAACTTTTAAAGGGCTTTAATTGTGAAATTCATTTGTTATATTCTCTTGAATACATGTAATTAAAGAATAAATCAGGCAGAAATTAATATTTACAAGGAGCATTACAAATTTAGACCCCATACAGTATGTGCTTTATTTGACCAAAAGTAGAGAAATATGGGCTTACTCGAGGGGGTCCAAATTTTTTCAGAGGCTTTAACTGTGAAATATTTTAGTTATAATCTCTTAAGAACTTTACAATAAACAATAAATCATGAAGAAAATGTCCATTTGATGCAATATTTCATGAATTTCCTTAAAATAAATCTCTGGGGTTTAGAGGACCAAAATATTGGATTAAGTTACAAGTAACACTTTTTTGGTAGGGACCATAAATTCTTGTGATTATGGCAATAAGAGTTACTGGAAATAAATCAAATATTCTTGTTCTATTTCAGTGTTATTCTACACCAATTACAACAGAGAAAAAGGCCCAAAACACTAGCCGGAAATTATCGGGTTCGAGATTCGATCGGGCTCGGTGTTGAAAAAAAACATTTGTGATAAAATGATTTCAAGGTGACATGGATTATACTTGTGTTTTGGGATTAAATTAGACTAATGCAAGGTAGGTTTGCATAAAATAAGTGTAAATATTTGTTCTTTATACTGTACTTGATTGTTTTGTCAACTGTTGATCCCGTAGTTGTTTATTTACAACATATAATTGACGAATGTTATATGTACATTGTGTACAATACATATTGGGTGTCAAGCGTTTAAACTAAATGTAGTTACACATCTTAAACTGTTATAATAGTTTCTTTTAAGTGTTATCGATGAAATATACTATTCAGAATAATGTTGTAAACTTCATACAATGACGAACGAATATACAGAAAAGTGTGTATGTGAGACATTTACAAAAAATGTTGTTAAGTCTTTTGTAATCAATGATTGTACCCTTATTTATCTTTAATGATATTAATACACAGCAATAATCCCCATAAGTGCAAGTAAACTCCTTTTATTATAAAATTATACCCCATCAAGGAGCTGAATAATTTCGGTTTAACGTGAACAAATCAGTAAAGTAAAACACTAAGAAAACCCTCGAAATCTTTTCGGATCAATATTTGCACCCTTATTTATCCATTAATACATTCCTACAAAGAAATAATCGGTGTTAATTTAAGGACAAATATTTCTATAAAGAAATTACATCCCTGGAAAGAAACCAATATTCATTTTAATGTTAAAATAGGGATATAGTTAAATGCTCCGGAAGCCCCCTAAAACTTTTGGGATCAATAATAACACCCTTTATTTCTCCTTTGATACATTAATACAAAGAAATCATTAGCATTAGTTTCAGAT
Source organism: Magallana gigas (assembly GCF_963853765.1). NCBI lineage: Eukaryota > Metazoa > Mollusca > Bivalvia > Ostreida > Ostreidae > Magallana > Magallana gigas. The sequence goes on along the minus strand of NC_088858.1, from coordinate 56,838,486 downwards.
AAAATTCTTTTATAAAAAAATTACACCCCCTGAGAAAACTCAAAATATTCTGTTTATCGTTAAAAAAATCAGTAGACTTAATTAGTTTGGAAACTCCCTAAATCTTTTGATATGAATACTTACACCCTTATATATCCTTGATTACATGAATACGAAGAAATAAACAAAATCAGTTAAATGAAAAATCACTTTATTAAAAAATGACATCCTCAGGAAGGAACCCATATTCTTCATTTTAACGTTCAAAAATAGGTATAGTTAAACGCTAAGTAGACCCCCAAAAACTTTTGGGATTAAGACTTACACCATCAATTCTCCTTTAGTGCATTAAAACAAAGAAATAATCAGCTTTAGTTTCAGGAAAAATCCTTTTATTGAGAAATAACACCCCCTGAGAAAACTCAAAATTTTCATTTTATCATTAAAAAATCAGTGTAGTAAATCAGTTAGGAAACTCCTTAATCTTTTGGTATGAATACTTACACCCTTATATATCCTTAATTACATGAATACAAAGAAATAAACAGCAATAGTTTTAGGCAAAATCATTTTATTAAGAAATAACACCCCCACGAAGGAACCCATATTATTCATTTTAACGTTAACAAATGGATATACTTAAACGCTTAAGAGACTTCATAAATGTTTAAAAATTAATACTTACACCCTAATTTATCCTTTAATACATTAATACAAAGAAATAATTAGCATTAGCTTTAGGCAAAATCCTTTTATAAAGAAATATCACCCCCTGAGAAAACTCATAATTTTCTGTTTATCGTTAAAAATTCAGTATATTAAATCATTAAGGAAACTCCCTAAATCTTTTGGTATGAATGCTAACACCCTTATATATCCTTAATTACATGAATACGAAGAAATAAACAAAATCAGTTAAATGAAAAATCACTTTATTAAAAAATGACATCCTCAGGAAGGAACCCATATTCTTCATTTTAACGTTCAAAAATAGGTATAGTTAAACGCTAAGTAGACCCCCAAAAACTTTTGGGATTAAGACTTACACCATCAATTCTCCTTTAGTGCATTAAAACAAAGAAATAATCAGCTTTAGTTTCAGGAAAAATCCTTTTATTGAGAAATAACACCCCCTGAGAAAATTCAAAATTTTCATTTTATCATTAAAAAATCAGTGTAGTAAATCAGTTAGGAAACTCCTTAATCTTTTGGTATGAATACTTACACCCTTATATATCCTTAATTACATGAATACAAAGAAATAAACAGCAATAGTTTTAGGCAAAATCATTTTATTAAGAAATAACACCCCCACGAAGGAACCCATATTATTCATTTTAACGTTAACAAATGGATATACTTAAACGCTTAAGAGACTTCATAAATGTTTAAAAATTAATACTTACACCCTAATTTATCCTTTAATACATTAATACAAAGAAATAATTAGCATTAGCTTTAGGCAAAATCCTTTTATAAAGAAATATCACCCCCTGAGAAAACTCATATTTTTCTGTTTATCGTTAAAAATTCAGTATATTAAATCATTAAGAAAACTCCCTAAATCTTTCGGTATGAATGCTAACACCCTTATATATCCTTAATTACATGAATACGAAGAAATAAACAAAATCAGTTAAATGAAAAATCACTTTATTAAAAAATGACATCCTCAGGAAGGAACCCATATTCTTCATTTTAACGTTCAAAAATAGGTATAGTTAAACGCTAAGTAGACCCCAAAAAACTTTTGGGATTAAGACTTACACCATCAATTCTCCTTTAGTGCATTAAAACAAAGAAATAATCAGCTTTAGTTTCAGGAAAAATCCTTTTATTGAGAAATAACACCCCCTGAGAAAACTCAAAATTTTCATTTTATCATTAAAAAATCAGTGTAGTAAATCAGTTAGGAAACTCCTTAATCTTTTGGTATGAATACTTACACCCTTATATATCCTTAATTACATGAATACAAAGAAATAAACAGCAATAGTTTTAGGCAAAATCATTTTATTAAGAAATAACACCCCCATGAAGGAACCCATATTATTCATTTTAACGTTAACAAATGGATATACTTAAACGCTTAAGAGACTTCATAAATGTTTAAAAATTAATACTTACACCCTAATTTATCCTTTAATACATTAATACAAAGAAATAATTAGCATTAGCTTTAGGCAAAATCCTTTTATAAAGAAATATCACCCCCTGAGAAAACTCATAATTTTCTGTTTATCGTTAAAAATTCAGTATATTAAATCATTAAGGAAACTCCCTAAATCTTTTGGTATGAATGCTAACACCCTTATATATCCTTAATTACATGAATACGAAGAAATAAACAAAATCAGTTAAATGAAAAATCACTTTATTAAAAAATGACATCCTCAGGAAGGAACCCATATTCTTCATTTTAACGTTCAAAAATAGGTATAGTTAAACGCTAAGTAGACCCCCAAAAACTTTTGGGATAAAGACTTACACCATCAATTCTCCTTTAGTGCATTAATACAAAGAAATAATCAGCTTTAGTTTTAGAAAAAATCCTTTTATTGAGAAATAACACCCCCTGAGAAAACTCAAAATTTTCATTTTATCGTTAAAAAATCAGTGTAGTAAATCAGTTAGGAAACTCCTTAATCTTTTGGTATGAATACTTACACCCTTATATATCCTTAATTAAATGAATACAAAGAAATAAACAGCAATTGTTTTAGGCAAAATCATTTTTTAAAGAAATATCACCCCCATGAAGGAACCCATATTATTCATTTTAACGTTAACAAATGGATATACTTAAACGCTTAAGAGACTCCATAAATGTTTAAAAATTAATACTTACACCCCAATTTGTCCTTTAATACATTAATACAAAGAAATAATTAGCATTAGCTTTAGGCAAAATCCTTTTATAAAGAAATTACAGCCCCTGAGAAAACTCATAATTTTCTGTTTATCGTTAAAAATTCAGTATATTAAATCATTAAGGAAACTCCCTAAATCTTTTGGTATGAATGCTAACACCCTTATATATCCTTAATTACATGAATACAAAGAAATAAATTGCATTAATTTATGGCAAAATCTTTTTATTTAGAAATTACACCCCCATGAAGGAGCCCATATTCTTCGTTTTAACGTTAACAAACTGATATAATTAAACGCTTAAGAGACTCCCTAAATCTTTTTGTATGAATACTTACGCCCTTATATAATCTTAATTACATGAATACAAAGAAATAAACAAAATCAGTTAAATGAAAAATCACTTTATTAAAAAATGACATCCCCATGAAGGAACCCATATTCTTCATTTTAACGTTAAAAAATGGATATAGTTAAACGCTTAGTAGACCTCCTAAAACTTTTGAGATTATGACTTACACCCTCAATTCTCCTTTAGTGCATTAATACAAAGAAATAATCAGCTTTAGTTTCAGGAAAAAATCCTTTTGTTGAGAAATAACACCTTCAGGGAAAACCCATAATTTTCATTTTATCGTTAAAAAATCAGTGTAGTAAATCATTTAGGAAACTCCCTAAATCTTTTGTTATGAATACCTACATGCGTATTTATTCTTCATTACATGAATACAAAGAAATAAACAGCAATAGTTGAAGGCAAAATCATTTCATTATGAAATATCAACTCCAAGAAAGAACCAATTTTTTCTATTTTAGCATTAACAAATGGGTATTCTTAAACGCTTGAGAGACCCCATAAATGTTTCAGAATTGTTACCTAAACCCTCATTTATCCTTAATTACAATAATACCAAGAATTAAACAGCATTAGTTAAATGAAAAATCATTTAATTAAGAAATTACATCCCTAGGAAAGAACCCATATTCTTCAGTGTAACGTTCAAAAATGGATATAGTTAAACACTAAGTAGGCCCCCAAAAACTTTTGGGATTAAGACTTACACCCTCATTTCTTCTTGACTACATAAATACAAAGAAATAATCAGCATTAGTTTCAGGAAAAATTCTTTCATTAAGAAATTATACCCCCCTAAAACAATCCATAATTTTCAATTTCTTGTTGAAAATCGGTATAGTTAATCACTTAAGAAACTCCCTAAATCTTTTGGGATCAATATTTGTTCCCTGATTTATCCTATATCACATCAATACAAATAAACACTTTTACCTTTAGGAAAAATCCCTTTATTTCAAAATCAAACCCCCATCAGAAAACCCATAATTTTTATTCTATCATTGAAAAATCAGTATCGTTAACCACTAAGTAAACCCCCTTAATCTTAATAAATCAGTATTTATATCCTAATTTATACTAAGTTACATTATACAAAGAAGTAATGACCATTAGTTTAGAGGATGATCGTATTATTTTGAACTTACACCCCCTGTAGGAAAGCCATTGTTATGAATTTATCATTTAAAAATCTATATTCTTAATCACTTTGCTTTGGTATTTTTATCTTTTAATCCTTTCTTTTATCTTGATTTATATCTTGAGTACAGTTACCTGAAAGTAGAAACAGGATGAAATTTAATGCATTTAGCATAAGTTCAGTATCCACCCCTTCATGTACACTACTGAGATGTTCTTCTCCATATGCTGAAGGATTATCAGCTAAATAACCTTTAAACCGTTTATTTTTTGTTTTTAAGTAGTACAGTTCCATGACTATGCACGAGGGTTCGATTCCCTCCCTAGGCATTATGGAACAGAAAGCTGGTGCAAAGCGGGCAGATAGCCTAGTGGCCCCGCATAGTCAGAGCTGTAATTATAATCATGATAGAATAAATTGATTCAAAAACATTTAAAGTGCTTCTTAGAGAAAATGTCACAAATAGAAGAAGTGTTGTGCTTGATAAAAGTTAACCAGTAGATTGTACATGTATTCTTTTTTTCTATTGCTAGTAGGAATTAAATCCACTCTTTTTCCTGGTTGATAACATAAAATGTGCTCAAATACATCATATCAGCTTTATTGATGATTACAAAATCTAATTCAGAGAGAGAGAAAGAGAGAGAGAGATCTTTGTTTGTAAATGGTACAGTTCAATGACTATGTACGAGGGTTCAATTCCCTCCCTAGGCATAATGGAACAAGCTGGTGCAAAGCGGGCAGATAGCCTAGTGGCCCCGCATAGTCAGAGCTGTATACATAACGATAGAATTAATTGCTTCTAAAACATTCAAAGTGCTACTTAGAGAAAATGACACAGATAGTTATAAGAACAAGTGTTTTGTTTGATAAAAGTTAACCATTAGATTGTACATGTATCACCTATTTTCTGTTGATAGTGGGAATTGAACCCACTCCTTTTCCTGGGGGGTAACAGGAAATGTGCTCGAATACACCATATCAGCTTTATTGGTGATTATGTAATCTAATTAAGAGAGAGATAGAGAGAGAGAGAGAGAGATCTTTGTAAGTAGTTCAGTTCAATGACTATGTACGAGGGTTCGATTCCCTCCCTAGGCATATGGAACAAGCTGGTGCAAAGCGGGCAGATAGCCTAGTGGCCCCACATAGTCAGAACTGTATACATAATGATAGGACAAATTGCTTCTAAAACATTCAAAGTGCTTCTTAGAGAAAATGTCACAAATAGCTATAAGAAGAAGTGTTGTGCTTGACAAAAGATACTTATAAGATTGTGCATGTATCACCATTTTTTGTTGACAGTGGGAATTGAACCCACTCCTTTTCCTGGTTGATAACAGGAAATGTGCTCGAATACACCATATCAGCTGTATTGGTGATTATGTAATCTAATTGAGAGAGAGAAAGAGAGAGACAGAGATAAATTTTGTTTGTTTGTAGGTAGTATGCAGTTCTATGACTATGTACGAGGGTTCAATTCCCTCCCTAGGCATAATGGAACAGAAAGCTGGTGCAAAGTGGGCAGATAGCCTAGTGGCCCCGCATAGTCAGAGCTGCATTGATAATACATAACAATCAGGTTCAAACATCTCCAAAAATATAGAGAAAAACGACTATCTTGACATTAATTCAAGTATTTCCATGACAGGGCAATGCGACAATACTAATCGAGTAACAATTTAATCGAGTTTTTGTCGATTTCGACTCGTTCAAAAAATTCACCCTATCAAATAATAAAATACATCAAGTGACTAGTTCGGGTCAGAAAATCTCCAAAAATAGACAGCAACATGAATACGTTTATGTAAATTCAAGTATTTCGATGTTCAGACAATGCGATAAACCTCATTAGTTAACAATATAATGTTTATTTTAACGATTTATAAGCGTTCAACAATTTCACCCCCCGACTCTGGATATCTGATCCGTGATGGTCCTTAAGTTACAAAAGTGTCGCTACCGGGGTTAGCTATCTCAGAGACTATCGAAGATATTGCGACGGGACCCAGAGGGTTAGAGACCGTTTTCGATGTTATTTAAGGATACGCTAACGGTCAAAAATGAAAACAGACAAAGTCGGCAAACCCCGAAACTTTATGTTACGATTAACACTTTATAAGTTACAAAGCACACTCTTAAGTTACAAAAGCACACTTTTTTAAGTTACAAAGCACACTTTTTTGGCTTAAGTTACAAAAAGTGTGCTTTTAAGTTACAAAAAGTGTGCTTTTTGACCCCCTCCCCTAACCCTAACCCTAACCCTAACCCTAACCCTAACCCTAACCCTAACCCTAACCCTAACCCTAACCCTAACCCTAACCCTAACCCTAACCCTAAACCCTAACCCTAACCCTAACCCTAACCCTAACCCTAATTAGCGTCGGCGGTACACTTTTTGTAACTTAATCTTTCAAAGGCTGGGGTTAGGGCTTAAAACCCCGGGGTTAGAGGACCTGTTTGTTTTAGATTGTTTATATAGGTCAAAACTACAATCTAAAATGAAAAACTCCTCTAACCCCCTATTGGAAGTCAAAAAATTTGGAACTCAAAAATTTTTTAAGTTACAAATCACACTTTTCATTTTGGTCCTTTATTTACAGGGGGTTAGAAACGTTCTGGGTGGCCAATTGGGGTTAGCTCTCTGTTTTTTAAGATGGATTCAAACCCCCACCTAACCCCCTAAAAGTAAAAAAGCTGTCAAAATTCAGGAAAAAATTTAGGTCTGGTGGGGTATACAAATCTCCAGATCATCTTCACTATGGTGCAAAAAATTCAGTCTTCCTCAACACTTTTCTTATTTATCGTCCTAGAGCATTCAAACTTGCTGGAAACATTGGAATTTAGATAAAGAACACTGTTATGCTTTTATTCCTGCTCAAAAATCGGTTTTTTGGGAAAATATCGCATTTTTCAAAATTTTCGATTTCTGGGATTAAGTTACAAAAGCACACTTTTCAACCACCTGTGGTTAGCTTATTTTTTGGTTCTAATAGTTATTTTCAGGTATAATTAGCAAGATTTTAATGAGTTGTATACTTTAGCTAGACTTGGTACAGAAATAACCGGAAATAACGTCAGAGAACTACTTCTAAAAAGTGTGCTTTGTAGCTTAATTTTTTGTATCATGTTATATAGTAAATGGTCCAATGCTGGGGTTAGCATTTCTAATGCTGTAATTGGAAAACAATTGGTTACTAATGATACTTTGGACAATACTCATTGACCTTAGTCACTTTTAACTCACCTGGGACCTCTAATTAATGAGTATTGTAACTTACAATCTGGCACATTTTTGGTAACTCAATGGTCAATTTGTCCTTTTTTGGCTCTAATTCTTTTATTTATGCAGGTTTAGCAGACTTTTTTGCATTAATCATTATGTTTTATCACATGTATCTTATATATATGCAAACATTTAACCTATCTTATGTTAATGACCTTGAGACCCCCTAAAATCTCTATTTTTCCACTAAAAACATCCCTTTTCGGCTCTTATTTTTTTATTTATTCCTATATTCTGAACTCATGGGGAGAAATTATCATGTTTCGGTGGATATATCTCAGATATATGCAAAGAGGGATCCTATTTTGTACGGTTTACCCTGTGCTCTCTTGTAATTTGCATTTTCGGTCAAAATTTCTAAGTCCAAATGGAAATCCAAAAAGCGTCAAAAGAGATCTAAAATATGATTGTATCGGTTACTTTTTTATGTAATCCACTTTATTTCATGTCGCGAGACCATATTCCTCGTCAAAATATCCAAGATTTCCCATAGCGGCCCAGATCTCGACGACATGTCTAACCACGGGCTTGGTCCTGTGCCTCGTAACTTAATCTCTTGAAAAATGGGGGAAAGTGAAAATTGTTGAACGGATATAAATCATTCAAATCAAGATTATATCGTTAACTATTTAGGATTATCGCATTGATTGGATGTCGAAAAACTTGAAATAACGTAAAGATTTTCAAAATAATAGATAACTTCGGAGTACCGTGACCCTGTTTTTGTCACTTTTTTCCTCATCATCACTGATAGGGTAAATTTTTTGAGCGGATCAAAATCGTTAAAATTAAGTCAATACCGTTAACTTTTAAGGGTTATCGCATTGACAGGATGTCGAAATACTTGAATTAACGTAAGGATAATGATCATGATCGACAACTTCAAAGATGTCGCTACCATATCTTTAACGTTTATTTAACATTATGGTAACACTTAAGGGGCTCCGAATTCTCAAAAAAGGGGTGATACTTTAAACTTATGTGGTTATTTCTTTGCTTTTATGTATATCAGGATAAATTAGTGTTAAAATATTCATACTTGACAATTTAGAGGGTGTCAGAGGGGATTTAGTTTGCACTATATTTAACGTCAAATTGAAATTAATGGGTTCACTTAGGGGGGTATAAATTCATAATTAAGAGGTAATCCTGTGATCTAGTGGTTCTTATTCCTTTGTTATAATGTGTAGAAGGATAATTTAGGGTTGAATTGTTCATACTTATAGATAAAGTGGGGGTTATAATGGATTTAGTATACCATATTATTTTCGGTAAATTGAAAATTATAGGTTCTCTTAGGTGGGTATAAATTCATAGCAGAGGGGTAATTTTTTTAACTAAGGGTCCTAATTCCTTTGATTTCATGTGTATTAGGGTAAATAAGGGCTGAAATATTGATATTTAGAGATTAGAGGATTTCTGAAGGGATTTAGTATGCCAAATATTTAACTTCAAATTGAAATTTATTGGAATACTCAGATTTGTATAAATTCATAACAGAGGGGTAATTCCTTTAAATAAGTGTTCTAATTACTTTGTTTTGATGTGTGTTAGGATAAATAAGGGTTGAACTATTGATACTTTGAGATTTACAGGGTTTCCAAAGGGTCTTAATATGTCCAATATTTAATGTCAAATTGAAATTTATTCGTATAATGAGGGGGGTATAAATTCATAATTAAGAGGAAATACTTTGATCTAGTGGTCCTTATTCCTTCATCTTAATGTGTATTAGGATAAATTAAGGTTGAATTGTTCATAGTTAGAGATTTAGTGGGGGTCAGAATGGATTTAGTATACCATAGTATATCAAGTAAATTGAAAATTATAGGTTCACTTAGGTGGGTATAAATTCATAGCAAAGGGGTAATTCTTTTAACTAAGGGTCCTTATTCCTTTGTTTTCATGTATATTAGGGTGAATAAGGGCTGAAGTATTGATATTCAGAGATTAGAGGGTTTCCGAAGGGATTTAGTATGCCATATATTTAATGTCAAATTGAAATTTCTTGGTATACTCAGGGGGGTATAAATTGATAATACAAGGGTACTCTTGTTATCTATGAGTCCTAACATCTTTGTTTGAATGTATATTAGGATAAATGAGGGTAGAAATATTGATACTTATAGATTAAGAGGTGGTCCAGGGAATTTACTATACCATATAATTAGTGGGAAATTCAAAATTATGGGTTTACTTTGGCAGGTATAAATTCATAATACAAGGGTATTTCTTTAAACTTGTCATGATATCTCCTTGCTCTTAGTATGCATTAGGATAATTAAGGGTAGAAATATTGATACTTAGAGATTTAGAGGGTTTCCAAAGGGATTTAGTATACCATATAGTAAACTTCAAATTGAAAATTATGGGTATACTCAGGGGGGTATATATTGATAATACAAGGGTACTTCTGTTATCTATGGGTCCTAACATCTTTGTTTGAATGTATATTAGGATAAATGAGGGTAGAAATATTGATGCTTATAGATTAAGAGGTGGTCCAGGGGATTTAGTACACCATATAATTAGCGGGAAATTCAAAATTATGGGTTTACTTTGGCAGGTATAAATTCATAATAAAAGGGTATTTCTTTAAACTTGTCATGATATCTCTTTGCTCTTAGTATGCATTAGGATAATTAAGGGTAGAAATATTGATACTTACAGATTTAGAGGGTTTCCGCAGGGATTAAGTATACCATATATTTAACGTCAAATTGAAAATTATGGATATACTCAGGGGGGTATAAATTGATAATACAAGGGTACTTCTGTTATCTATGGGTCCTAACATTTTTGTTTGAATGTAAATTAGGATAAATGAGGGTAGAAATATTAATACTCATAGGTTTAGTGGGGGTCAGGAGGGATTTAGTATTCATTATATTTAACTGAAATGGAAATTTTTGGGCATTCTCATGGGGGTATAAATTCATAATACAGGGGTATTTCTTTAAGCTAATGGTATTTTATCCTTTGTTTTGATGTGTATTAGGATAAAATGGGGTAGACATTTTAATACTTAAAGGTTTAGTGGGGGTCAGGAGAGATTTAGTATACCAAATATTTAACGTTCAATGGAAATTTTTGGGCATTCTCTAAGGGGTATAAAGTCATAATACAGGGGTATTTCATTATACTAATGGTGTTAAATCTTTTGTTTTCATGTGTACTGGGATAAAATTGGGCAGAAATTTTAATACTTAAAGATTTAGTGGGGGTCAGGAGGGATTTAGTATTCATTATATTTAACGTTCAATGGAAATTTTTGGGTATTCTCACAGGGGTATAAATTCATAATACAGGGGTATTTATTTAAGCTAAAGGTATTTTATTCTTTGTTTTGAAGTGTATTAGGATAAAATAGGGTATAAAAATTAATACTTAAAGGTTTAGTGGGGGTCAGGAGGGATTTAGTATACCAAATATTTAACGTCAAATGGAAATTTTTGGGCATTCTCTGGGGGGTATAAATTCCTAATACAGAGATACTTCTTTATACTAATGGTGTTAAATCTTTTGTTTTCATGTGTACTTGGATAAAATAGGGTACAAATATTCATACTAAGAGGTATAGTGGGGGTCAGGAGGGATTAAGTATGCTTTATATTTAACGTCAAATTGAAATTTTTGGGTATTCTCAGGGGGGTATAAATTCATATTGCAGGGCTTTTTCTTTAAACTAATGCTGCTAAATCCTTTGTTTTAATGTGTGTTATGATAAAATAGGGTAAATATATTAATACTTATAGGTTTAGTGGGGGTCAGGAGGGATTTAGTATTCATTATATTTAACGTGAAATGGAAATTGTTGGGTATTCTCACAGGGGTATAAATTCATAATACAGGGGTATTTCTTTAAGCTAATGGTATTTTATCCTTTGTTTTGATGTGTATTAGGATAAAATAGGGTAGACATTTTAATACTTAAAGGTTTAGTGGGGGTCAGGAGAGATTTAGTATACCAAATATTTAACATTCAATGGAAATTTTTGGGCATTCTCTGGGGGGTATAAATTCATAGTACAGGGGTATTTCTTTATACTATTGGTGTTAAATCTTTTGTTTTAATGTGTACTAGGATAAAATAGGGCAGAAATTTTGATACTTAAAGATTTAGTGGGGGTTAGAAGGGATTTAGTATTCATTATATTTAACGTCAAATGGAAATTTTTGGGTATTCTAAGAAGGGTATAAATTCATAATACAGGGGTATTTCTTTGAGCTAATGGTATTTTTTCCTTTGTTTTGATGTGTTTTAGGATAAATTAGGGTTGAAATATTGATACTTACAGATTTAGAGGGTTTCCGAAGAGATTTAGTATACCATATATTTAACGTCAAATGGAAATTTTTGGGTATTCTCACAGGGGTATAAATTCATATTACAGGGGTATTTCTTTAAGCTAATGGTATTTTATCCTTTGTTTTGATGTGTATTAGGATAAAATAGGGTAGACATTTTAATACTTAAAGGTTTAGTGGGGGTCAGGAGAGATTTAGTATACCAAATATTTAACATTCAATGGAAATTTTTGGGCATTCTCTGGGGGGTATAAATTCATAGTACAGGGGTATTTCTTTGTACTAATGGTGTTAAATGTTTTGTTTTCATGTGTACTAGGAGAAAATAGGGCAGAAATTTTAATACTTAAAGATTTAGTGGGGGTCAGGAGGGATTTAGTATTCATTATATTTAACGTCAAAATGGAATTTTCGGGCATTTTCTGGGGGATAGTAATTCATAATACAGGGGTATTTCTTTAAATTAATGCTGCTAAATCCTTTGTTTTAATGTGTTTTAGAATAAAGTAGCCTAGAAATATTTATACTCACAGGTTTAGTGGGGGTCAGGAGGGATTTAGAAGGCTTCATATTTTACGTCAAATGGAAATTTTAGGGTATTCTCAGGGGGGTTTAAATTCATAATACATGGGTATTTCTTTAAACTAATGCTGCTTCTTCCTTTGTTTTGATGTGTATTAGGAGAAAATAGGGTATAAATATTAATACTTAAAGGTTTAGTGGCGGTCAGGAGGGATTTAGTATACCATATATTTGTCGTCAAATGAAAATTTAGGAGTGTACTCAGGGGGGTATAAATTCATAATCAAGCGATAGTTCTTTGCTTTAGTGGTTCTTATTCCTTTGTTATAATGTGTATTAGGATAAATTAGGGTTGAAATGTTCATACTTTGAGATTTATTTGGGGTCAGAATGAATTAAGTGTTCTATATTATTTTCGGTAATTTGAAAATTATAGGTTCTCTTAGTTGGGTATAAATTTATAACAGAGGGGTAATTCTTTTAACTAAAGGTCTTAATTCCTTTGTATTGATGTGTATTAAGGTAAATAAGGGTTGAAATATTGGTATTCAAAGATTAGAGGGTTTCCGAAGGGATTTAGTATGCCCTATATTTAACGTCAAATTGAAATTTATTGGTATAATGAGGGGGGTATAAATTCATAATCAAGAGATAGTCCTTTGCTGTAGTGGTTCTTATTCCTTTGTTATAATGTGTATTAGGATAAATTAGGGTTGAATTGTTCATACTTTGAGATTTATTGGGGGTCAGATAGGATTTATTATACCATCTTATTTCCGGTAAATAAAAAATTATAGGTTTTCTTAGGTGGGTATAAATTCATAACAGAGGGGTATTTCTTTTAACTAATGGTTCTTATTCCTTTTTATTGATGTGTATTAAGGTAAATAAGGGTTGAAATATTGGTATTCAAAGATTAGAGAGTTTCTGAAGGGATTTAGTATGCCCTATATTTAATGTCAAATTGAAATTTATTGGTATAATGAGGGGGTATAAATTCATAACAGAGGGGTAATTGTTTTAACTAAGGGTCCTATATCCTTTGTATATATGTGTATTAGGACAAATAATGCTTGAAATATTGATACCTAAGATTTAGAGGGTTTCCGAAGGGACTTACTATGCCCAATATTTAACGTCAAATTGAAATTTAATGGCTTTTTCAAGTGGGTCAAATTTTTTTCAGAGGGTTTAACTGTAGAGTTTTTCAGTTATAATCTCTTAAGGGCTTTACAATAAACAATAAATCATGTAGAAATCAACAATATGATGCTTATTTTTAGTTTACACCCTGCGCAGTCTGCACTTTATTTTATCCAAAATTGAAAAAAATGGGTCTACTCCAAGGTCCCTTAAACTTTTAAAGGGCTTTAATTGTGAAATTCATTTGTTATATTCTCTTGAATACATGTAATTAAAGAATAAATCAGGCAGAAATTAATATTAACAAGGAGCATTACAAATTTAGACCCCATACAGTATGTGCTTTATTTGACCAAAAGTAGAGAAAAATGGGCTTACTCGAGGGGGTCCAATTTTTTTCAGAGGCTTTAACTGTGAAATATTTTAGTTATAATCTCTTAAGAACTTTACAATAAACAATAAATCATGAAGAAAATGTCCATTTGATGCAATATTTCATGAATTTCCTTAAAATAAATCTCTGGGGTTTAGAGGACCAAAATATTGGATTAAGTTACAAGTAACACTTTTTTTGTAGGGACCATAAATTCTTGTGATTATGGCAATAAGAGTTACTGGAAATAAATCAAATACTCTTGTTCTATTTCAGTGTTATTCTACACCAATTACAACAGAGAAAAAGGCCCAAAACACTAGCCGGAAATTATCGGGTTCGAGATTCGATCGGGCTCGGTGTTGAAAAAAAACATTTGTGATAAAATGATTTCAAGGTGACATGGATTATACTTGTGTTTTGGGATTAAATTAGACTAATGCAAGGTAGGTTTGCATAAAATAAGTGTAAATATTTGTTCTTTATACTGTACTTGATTGTTTTGTCAACTGTTGATCCCGTAGTTGTTTATTTACAACATATAATTGACGAATGTTATATGTACATTGTGTACAATACATGTTGGGTGTCAAGCGTTTAAACTAAATGTAGTTACACATCTTAAACTGTTATAATAGTTTCTTTTAAGTGTTATCGATGAAATATACTATTCAGAATAATGTTGTAAACTTCATACAATGACGAACGAATATACAGAAAAGTGTGTATGTGAGACATTTACAAAAAATGTTGTTAAGTCTTTTGTAATCAATGATTGTACCCTTATTTATATTTAATGATATTAATACACAGAAATAATCTCCATAAGTGCAAGTAAACTCCTTTTATTATAAAATTATACCCCATCAAGGAGCTGAATAATTTCGGTTTAACGTGAACAAATCAGTAAAGGAAAACACTAAGGAAACCCTCGAAGTCTTTTCGGATCAATATTTGCACCCTTATTTATCCATTAATACATTCCTACAAAGAAATAATAGGTGTTAATTTAAGGACAAATATTTCTATAAAGAAATTACATCCCTGGAAAGAAACCAATATTCTTCATTTTAATGTTAAAATAAGGATATAGTTAAATGCTCCGGAAGCCCCCTAAAACTTTTGGGATCAATAATAACACCCGTATTTCTCCTTTGATACATTAATACAAAGAAATCATTAGCATTAGTTTCAGATAAAATTCTTTTATAAAAAAATTACACCCCCTGAGAAAACTCAAAATATTCTGTTTATCGTTAAAAAAATCAGTAGACTTAATTAGTTTGGAAACTCCCTAAATCTTTTGATATGATTACTTACACCCTTATATATCCTTGATTACATGAATACATAGAAATCAACAAAATCAGTTAAATGAAAAATCACTTTATTAAAAAATGACATCCTCAGGAAGGAACCCATATTCTTCATTTTAACGTTCAAAAATAGGTATAGTTAAACGCTAAGTAGACCCCCAAAAACTTTTGGGATTAAGACTTACACCATCAATTCTCCTTTAGTGCATTAAAACAAAGAAATAATCAGCTTTAGTTTCAGGAAAAATCCTTTTATTGAGAAATAACACCCCCTGAGAAAACTCAAATTTTTCATTTTATCGTTGAAAAATCAGTGTAGTAAATCAGTTAGGAAACTCCTTAATCTTTTGGTATGAATACTTACACCCTTATATATCCTTAATTACATGAATACAAAGAAATAAACAGCAATAGTTTTAGGCAAAATCATTTTATTAAGAAATAACACCCCCATGAAGGAACCCATATTATTCATTTTAACGTTTACAAATGGATATACTTAAACGCTTAAGAGACTTCATAAATGTTTAAAAATTAATACTTACACCCTAATTTATCCTTTAATACATTAATACAAAGAAATAATTAGCATTAGCTTTAGGCAAAATCCTTTTATAAAGAAATATCACCCCCTAAGAAAACTCATAATTTTCTGTTTATCGTTAAAAATTCAGTATATTAAATCATTAAGGAAACTCCCTAAATCTTTTGGTATGAATGCTAACACCCTTATATATCCTTAATTACATGAATACAAAGAAATAAACAAAATCAGTTAAATGAAAAATCACTTTATTAAAAAATGACATCCTCAGGAAGGAACCCATATTCTTCATTTTAACGTTCAAAAATAGGTATAGTTAAACGCTAAGTAGACCCCCAAAAACTTTTGGGATTAAGACTTACACCATCAATTCTTCTTTAGTGCATTAATGCAAAGAAATAATCAGCTTTAGTTTTAGAAAAAATCCTTTTATTGAGAAATAACACCCCCTGAGAAAACTCAAAATTTTCATTTTATCGTTAAAAAATCAGTGTAGTAAATCAGTTAGGAAACTCCTTAATCTTTTGGTATGAATACTTACACCCTTATATATCCTTAATTACATGAATACAAAGAAATAAACAGCAATTGTTTTAGGCAAAATCATTTTATTAAGAAATAACACCCCCATGAAGGAACCCATATTATTCATTTTAACGTTCAAAAATAGGTATAGTTAAACGCTAAGTAGACCCCCAAAAACTTTTGGGATTAAGACTTACACCATCAATTCTCCTTTAGTGCATTAAAACAAAGAAATAATCAGCTTTAGTTTCAGGAAAAATCCTTTTATTGAGAAATAACACCCCCTGAGAAAACTCAAATTTTTCATTTTATCGTTGAAAAATCAGTGTAGTAAATCAGTTAGGAAACTCCTTAATCTTTTGGTATGAATACTTACACCCTTATATATCCTTAATTACATGAATACAAAGAAATAAACAGCAATAGTTTTAGGCAAAATCATTTTATTAAGAAATAACACCCCCATGAAGGAACCCATATTATTCATTTTAACGTTTACAAATGGATATACTTAAACGCTTAAGAGACTTCATAAATGTTTAAAAATTAATACTTACACCCTAATTTATCCTTTAATACATTAATACAAAGAAATAATTAGCATTAGCTTTAGGCAAAATCCTTTTATAAAGAAATATCACCCCCTAAGAAAACTCATAATTTTCTGTTTATCGTTAAAAATTCAGTATATTAAATCATTAAGGAAACTCCCTAAATCTTTTGGTATGAATGCTAACACCCTTATATATCCTTAATTACATGAATACAAAGAAATAAACAAAATCAGTTAAATGAAAAATCACTTTATTAAAAAATGACATCCTCAGGAAGGAACCCATATTCTTCATTTTAACGTTCAAAAATAGGTATAGTTAAACGCTAAGTAGACCCCCAAAAACTTTTGGGATTAAGACTTACACCATCAATTCTTCTTTAGTGCATTAATGCAAAGAAATAATCAGCTTTAGTTTTAGAAAAAATCCTTTTATTGAGAAATAACACCCCCTGAGAAAACTCAAAATTTTCATTTTATCGTTAAAAAATCAGTGTAGTAAATCAGTTAGGAAACTCCTTAATCTTTTGGTATGAATACTTACACCCTTATATATCCTTAATTACATGAATACAAAGAAATAAACAGCAATTGTTTTAGGCAAAATCATTTTTTTTAAGAAATATCACCCCCATGAAGGAACCCATATTATTCATTTTAACGTTAACAAATGGATATACTTAAACGCTTAAGAGACTCCATAAATGTTTAAAAATTAATACTTACACCCCAATTTGTCCTTTGATACATTAATACAAAGAAATAATTAGCATTAGCTTTAGGCAAAATCCTTTTATAAAGAAATTACACCCCCTGAGAAAACTCATAATTTTCTGTTTATCGTTAAAAATTCAGTATATTAAATCATTAAGGAAACTCCCTAAATCTTTTGGTATGAATGCTAACACCCTTATATATCCTTAATTACATGAATACGAAGAAATAAACAAAATCAGTTAAATGAAACATCACTTAATTAAAAAATGACATCCTCAGGAAGGAACCCATATTCTTCATTTTAACGTTCAAAAATAGGTATAGTTAAACGCTAAGAAGACCCCCAAAAACTTTTGGGATTAAGACTTACACCAACAATTCTCCTTTAGTGCATTAATGCAAAGAAATAATCAGCTTTAGTTTTAGGGAAAATCCTTTTATTGAGAAATAACACCCCCTGAGAAAACTCAAAATTTTCATTTTATCGTTAAAAAATCAGTGTAGTAAATCAGTTAGGAAACTCCTTAATCTTTTAGTATGAATACCTACACCCTTTTATATCCTGAATTACATGAATACAAAGAAATAAACAGCAATAGTTTAAGGCAAAATCATTTTATTAAAAAATAACACCCCCACGAAGGAACCCATATTATTCATTTTAACGTTAACAAATGGATATACTTAAACGCTTAAGAGACTCCATAAATGTTTAAAAATTAATACTTACACCCCAATTTGTCCTTTAATACATTAATACAAAGAAATAATCAGCATTAGCTTTAGGCAAAATCCTTTTATAAAGAAATTACACCCCCTGAGAAAACTCATAATTTTCTGTTTATCGTTTAAAATTCAGTATATTAAATCATTAAGGAAACTCCCTAAATCTTTTGGTATGAATGCTAACACCCTTATATATCCTTAATTACATGAATACAAAGAAATAAATTGCATTAATTTATGGCAAAATCTTTTTATTTAGAAATTACACCCCCATGAAGGAGCCCATATTCTTCGTTTTAACGTTAACAAACTGATATAATTAAACGCTTAAGAGACTCCCTAAATCTTTTTGTATGAATACATATGCCCTTATATAATCTTAATTACATGAATACAAAGAAATAAACAGCATTAGTCAAATGAAAAATCTTTTTATTAAGAAATTACATCCCCATGAAGGAACCCATATTCTTCATTTTAACGTTAAAAAATGGATATAGTTAAACGCTTAGTAGACCTCCTAAAACTTTTGAGATTATGACTTACACCCTCAATTCTCCTTTAGTGCATTAATACAAAGAAATAATCAGCTTTAGTTTCAGGAAAAAATCCTTTTATTGAGAAATAACACCTTCAGGGAAAACCCATAATTTTCATTTTATCGTTAAAAAATCAGTGTAGTAAATCATTTAGGAAACTCCCTAAATCTTTTGTTATGAATACCTACATGCGTATTTATTCTTCATTACATGAATACAAAGAAATAAACAGCAATAGTTGAAGGCAAAATCATTTCATTATGAAATATCAACTCCAAGAAAGAACCAATTTTTTCTATTTTAGCATTAACAAAAGGTAATACTTAAACGCTTGAGAGACCCCATAAATGTTTCAGAATTGTTACCTCAACCCTCATTTATCCTTTATTACAATAATACCAAGAATTAAACAGCATTAGTTAAATGAAAAATCATTTAATTAAGAAATTACATCCTAGGAAAGAACCCATATTCTTCAGTTTAACGTTAAAAAATGGATATAGTTAAACGCTTAGTAGACCCCCAAAAACGTTTGGGATTAAGACTTACACCCTCATTTCTTCTTGACTACATAAATACAAAGAAATAATCAGCATTAGTTTCAGGAAAAATTCTTTCATTAAGAAATTATACCCCCCTAAAACAATCCATAATTTTCAATTTCTTGTTGAAAATCGGTATAGTTAATCACTTAAGAAACTCCCTAAATCTTTTGGGATCAATATTTGTTCCCTAATTTAACCTATATCACATCAATACAAAGTAATAAACACCTTTACCTTTAGGAAAAATCCCTTTATTTCAAAATCAAACCCCCATCAGAAAACCCATAATTTTCATTTTATCATTGAAAAATAAGTATCGTTAACCGCTAAGTAAACCCCCTTAATCTTAATAGATCAGTATTTATATCCTAATTTATCCTAAGTTACCTTGATACAAAGAAGTAATGACCATTAGTTTAGAGGATAATCATATTATTTTGAACTTACACCCCCTGTAGGAAAGCCATTGTTATGAATTTATCATTTAAAAATCTATATTCTTAATCACTTTGCTTTGGTATTTTTATCTTTTAATCCTGTAGAAACAGGATGAAATTGAATGCATTTAGCTATAAGTTCAGTATCCACCCCTTCATGTACACTACTGAGATGGTCTTCTCCATATGCTGAAGGATTATCAGCTAAATAACCTTTAAACCGTTTATTTTTTGTTTTTAAGTAGTACAGTTCCATGACTATGCACGAGGGTTCGATTCCCTCCCTAGGCATTATGGAACAGAAAGCTGGTGCAAAGCGGGCAGATAGCCTAGTGGCCCCGCATAGTCAGAGCTGTAATTATAATCATGATAGAATAAATTGATTCAAAAACATTTAAAGTGCTTCTTAGAGAAAATGTCACAAATAGAAGAAGTGTTGTGCTTGATAAAAGTTAACCAGTAGATTGTACATGTATTCTTTTTTTCTATTGCTAGTAGGAATTAAATCCACTCTTTTTCCTGGTTGATAACATAAAATGTGCTCAAATACATCATATCAGCTTTATTGATGATTACAAAATCTAATTCAGAGAGAGAGAAAGAGAGAGAGAGATCTTTGTTTGTAAATGGTACAGTTCAATGACTATGTACGAGGGTTCAATTCCCTCCCTAGGCATAATGGAACAAGCTGGTGCAAAGCGGGCAGATAGCCTAGTGGCCCCGCATAGTCAGAGCTGTTTACATAACGATAGAATTAATTGCTTCTAAAACATTCAAAGTGCTACTTAGAGAAAATGACACAGATAGTTATAAGAACAAGTGTTTTGTTTGATAAAAGTTAACCATTAGATTGTACATGTATCACCTATTTTCTGTTGATAGTGGGAGTTGAACCCACTCCTTTTCCTGGGGGGTAACAGGAAATGTGCTCGAATACACCATATCAGCTTTATTGGTGATTATGTAATCTAATTAAGAGAGAGAGAGAGAGAGAGAGAGAGAGAGAGAGAGAGAGATCTTTGTAAGTAGTTCAGTTCAATGACTATGTACGAGGGTTCGATTCCCTCCCTAGGCATATGGAACAAGCTGGTGCAAAGCGGGCAGATAGCCTAGTGGCCCCACATAGTCAGAACTGTATACATAATGATAGGACAAATTGCTTCTAAAACATTCAAAGTGCTTCTTAGAGAAAATGTCAAAAATAGCTATAAGAAGAAGTGTTGTGCTTGACAAAAGATACTTATAAGATTGTGCATGTATCACCATTTTTTGTTGACAGTGGGAATTGAACCCACTCCTTTTCCTGGTTGATAACAGGAAATGTGCTCGAATACACCATATCAGCTGTATTGGTGATTATGTAATCTAATTGAGAGAGAGAAAGAGAGAGACAGAGATAAATTTTGTTTGTTTGTAGGTAGTATGCAGTTCTATGACTATGTATGAGGGTTCAATTCCCTCCCTAGGCATAATGGAACAGAAAGCTGGTGCAAAGTGGGCAGATAGCCTAGTGGCCCCGCATAGTCAGAGCTGCATTGATAATACATAACAATCAGGTTCAAACATCTCCAAAAATATAGAGAAAAACGACTATCTTGACATTAATTCAAGTATTTCCATGACAGGGCAATGCGACAATACTAATCGAGTAACAATTTAATCGAGTTTTTGTCGATTTCGACTCGTTCAAAAAATTCACCCTATCAAATAATAAAATACATCAAGTGACTAGTTCGGGTCAGAAAATCTCCAAAAATAGACAGCCACATGAATACGTTTATGTAAATTCAAGTATTTCGATGTCCAGACAATGCGATAAACCTCATTAGTTAACGATATAATGTTTATTTTAACGATTTATAAGCGTTCAACAATTTCACCCCCCGACTCTGGATATCTGATCCGTGATGGTCCTTAAGTTACAAAAGTGTCGCTACCGGGGTTAGCTATCTCAGAGACTATCGAAGATATTGCGACGGGACCCAGAGGGTTAGAGACCGTTTTCGATGTTATTTAAGGATACGCTAACGGTCAAAAATGAAAACAGACAAAGTCGGCAAACCCCGAAACTTTATGTTACAATTAACACTTTATAAGTTACAAAGCACACTCTTAAGTTACAAAAGCACACTTTTTTAAGTTACAAAGCACACCTTTTTGGCTTAAGTTACAAAAAGTGTGCTTTTAAGTTACAAAAAGTGTGCTTTTTGACCCACTCCCCTAACCCTAACCCTAACCCTAACCCTAACCCTAACCCTAACCCTAACCCTAACCCTAACCCTAACCCTAACCCTAACCCTAACCCTAACCCTAACCCTAATTAGCGTCGGCGGTACACTTTTTGTAACTTAATCTTTCAAAGGCTGGGGTTAGGGCTTAAAACCCCGGGGTTAGAGGACCTGTTTGTTTTAGATTGTTTATATAGGTCAAAACTACAATCTAAAATGAAAAAGTCCTCTAACCCCCTATTGGAAGTCAAAAAATTTGGAACTCAAAAATTTTTTAAGTTACAAATCACACTTTTCATTTTGGTCCTTTATTTACAGGGGGTTAGAAACGTTCTGGGTGGCCAATAGGGGTTAGCTCTCTGTTTTTTAAGATGGATTCAAACCCCCACCTAACCCCCTAAAAGTAAAAAAGCTGTCAAAATTCAGGAAAAAATTTAGGTCTGGTGGGGTATACAAATCTCCAGATCATCTTCACTATGGTGCAAAAAATTCAGTCTTCCTCAACACTTTTCTTATTTATCGTCGTAGAGCATTCAAACTTGGTGGAAAGATTGGAATTTAGATAAGGAACACTGTTATGCTTTTATTCCTGCTCAAAAATCGGTTTTTTTGGAAAATATCGCATTTTTCAAAATTTTCGATTTTTGGGATTAAGTTACAAAAGCACACTTTTCAACCACCTGTGGTTAGCTTATTTTTTGGTTCTAATAGTTATTTTCAGGTATAATTAGCAAGATTTTAATGAGTTGTATACTTTAGCTAGACTTGGTACAGAAATAACCGGAAATAACGTCAGAGAACTACTTCTAAAAAGTGTGCTTTGTAACTTAATTTTTTTAATCATGTTATATAGTAAATGGTCCAATGCTGGGGTTAGCATTTTTTATGCTGTAATTGGAAAACAATTGGTTACTAATGATACTTTGGACAATACTCATTTACCTTAGTCACTTTTAGCTCACCTGGGACATCTAATTAATGAGTATTGTAACTTACAATCTGGCACATTTTTGGTAACTCAATGGTCAATTTGTCCTTTTTTGGCTCTAATTCTTTAATTTATGCAGGGTTAGCAGACTTTTTTGCATTAATCATTATGTTTTATCACATGTATCTTAAATTTATGCAAACATTTAACCTATCTTATGTTAATGACCTTGAGACCCCCTAAAATCTCTATTTTTCCACTAAAAACATCCCTTTTCGGCTGTTATTTTTTTATTTATTCCTATATTCTGAACTCATGGGGAGAAATTATCATGTTTCGGTGGATATATCTCAGATATATGCAAAGAAGGATCCTATTTTGTACGGTTTACCCTGTGCTCTCTTGTAATTTGCATTTTCGGTCAAAATTTCTAAGTCCAAATGGAAATCCAAAAAGCGTCAAAATAGATCTAAAATATGATTGTATCGGTTACTTTTTTATGTAATCCACTTTATTTCATGTCGCGAGACCATATTCCGCCTCAAAATATCCAAGATTTCCCATAGCGGCCCAGATCTCGACGACATGTCTAACCACGGGCTTGGTCCTGTGCCTCGTAACTTAATCTCTTGAAAAGTGGGGGAAAGTGAAAATTGTTGAACGGATATAAATCATTCAAATCAAGATTATATCGTTAACTATTTAGGATTATCGCATTGATTGGATGTCGAAAAACTTGAAATAACGTAAAGATTTTCAAAATAATAGATAACTTCGGAGTACCGTGACCCTGTTTTTGTCACTTTTTTCCTCATCATCACTGATAGGGTAAATTTTTTGAGCGGATCAAAATCTTTAAAATTAAGTCAATACCGTTAACTTTTAAGGGTTATCGCATTGACAGGATGTCGAAATACTTGAATTAACGTAAGGATAATGATCATGATCGACAACTCCAAAGATGTCGCTACCATATCTTTAACGTTTATTTAACATTATGGTAACACTTAAGGGGCTCCGAATTCTCAAAAAAGGGGTGATACTTTAAACTTATGTGGTTATTTCTTTGCTTTTATGTATATCAGGATAAATTAGTGTTAAAATATTCATACTTGACGATTTAGAGGGTGTCAGAGGGGATTTAGTTTGCACTATATTTAACGTCAAATTGAAATTAATGGGTTCACTTAGGGGGGTATAAATTCATAATTAAGAGGTAATCCTTTGATCTAGTGGTTCTTATTCCTTTGTTATAATGTGTAGAAGGATAATTAAGGGTTGAATTGTTCATACTTATAGATAAAGTGGGGGTTATAATGGATTTAGTATACCATATTATTTTCGGTAAATTGAAAATTATAGGTTCTCTTAGGTGGGTATAAATTCATAGCAGAGGGGTAATTTTTTTAACTAAGGGTCCTAATTCCTTTGATTTCATGTGTATTAGGGTAAATAAGGGCTGAAATATTGATATTTAGAGATTAGAGGATTTATGAAGGGATTTAGTATGCCAAATATTTAACTTCAAATTGAAATTTATGGGAATACTCAGATTTGTATAAATTCATAACAGAGGGGTAATTCCTTTAAATAAGTGTTCTAATTACTTTGTTTTGATGTGTGTTAGGATAAATAAGGGTTGAACTATTGATACTTTGAGATTTACAGGGTTTCCAAAGGGTCTTAATATGTCCAATATTTAATGTCAAATTGATATTTATTGGTATAATGAGGGGGGTATAAATTCATAATTAAGAGGAAATACTTTGATCTAGTGGTCCTTATTCCTTCATCTTAATGTGTATTAGGATAAATTAAGGTTGAATTGTTCATAGTTAGAGATTTAGTGGGGGTCAGAATGGATTTAGTATACCATATTATTTCAAGTAAATTAAAAATTATAGGTTCACTTAGGTGGGTATAAATTCATAGCAAAGGGGTAATTCTTTTAACTAAGGGTCCTTATTCCTTTGTTTTCATGTGTATTAGGGTGAATAAGGGCTGAAGTATTGATATTCAGAGATTAGAGGGTTTCCGAAGGGATTTAGTATGCCATATATTTAATGTCAAATTGAAATTTCTTGGTATACTCAGGGGGGTATAAATTGATAATACAAGGGTACTCTTGTTATCTATGGGTCCTAACATCTTTGTTTGAATGTATATTAGGATAAATGAGGGTAGAAATATTGATACTTATAGATTAAGAGGTGGTCCAGGGGATTTACTATACCATATAATTAGTGGGAAATTCAAAATTATGGGTTTACTTTGGCAGGTATTAATTCATAATACAAGGGTATTTCTTTAAACTTGTCATGATATCTCCTTGCTCTTAGTATGCATTAGGATAATTAAGGGTAGAAATATTGATATTTACAGATTTAGAGGGTTTTCAAAGGGATTTAGTATACCATATATTTAACTTCAAATTGAAAATTATGGGTATACTCAGGGGGGTATAAATTGATAATACAAGGGTACTTCTGTTATCTATGGGTCCTAACATCTTTGTTTGAATGTATATTAGGATAAATGAGGGTAGAAATATTGATACTTATAGATTAAGAGGTGGTCCAGGGGATTTAGTACACCATATAATTAGCGGGAAATTCAAAATTATGGGTTTACTTTGGCAGGTATAAATTCATAATACAAGGGTATTCCTTTAAACTTCTCATGATATCTCCTTGCTCTTCGTATGCATTAGGATAATTAAGGGTAGAAATATTGATACTTAGAGATTTAGAGGGTTTCCAAAGGGATTTAGTATACCATATATTTAACTTCAAATTGAAAATTATGGGTATACTCAGGAGGGTATATATTGATAATACAAGGGTACTTCTGTTATCTATGGGTCCTAACATCTTTGTTTGAATGTATATTAGGATAAATGAGGGTAGAAATATTGATGCTTATAGATTAAGAGGTGGTCCAGGGGATTTAGTACACCATATAATTAGCGGGAAATTCAAAATTATGGGTTTACTTTGGCAGGTATAAATTCATAATACAAGGGTATTCCTTTAAACTTGTCATGATATCTCCTTGCTCTTAGTATGCATTAGGATAATTAAGGGTAGAAATATTGATACTTACAGATTTAGAGGGTTTCCGAAGGGATTTAGTATACCATATATTTAACGTCAAATTGAAAATTATGGGTATACTCAGGGGGGTATAAATTGATAATACAAGGGTACTTCTGTTATCTATGGGTCCTAACATCTTTGTTTGAATGTAAATTAGGATAAATGAGGGTAGAAATATTAATACTCATAGGTTTAGTGGGGGTCAGGAGGGATTTAGTATTCATTATATTTAACTGAAATGGAATTTTTTGGGTATTCTCATGGGGGTATCAATTCATAATACAGGGGTATTTCTTTAAGCTAATGGTATTTTATCCTTTGTTTTGATGTGTATTAGGATAAAATAGGGTAGACATTTTAATACTTAAAGGTTTAGTGGGGGTCAGGAGAGATTTAGTATACCAAATATTTAACGTTCAATTGAAATTTTTGGGCATTCTCTGGGGGGTATAAAGTCATAATTCAGGGGTATTTCATTATACTAATGGTGTTAAATCTTTTGTTTTCATGTGTACTAGGATAAAATAGGGCAGAAATTTTAATACTAAAAGATTTAGTGGGGGTCAGGAGGGATTTAGTATTCATTATATTTAACGTTCAATGGAAATTTTTGGGTATTCTCACAGGGGTATAAATTCATAATACATGGGTATTTATTTAAGCTAAAGGTATTTTATTCTTTGTTTTGATGTGTATTAGGATAAAATAGGGTATAAATATTAATACTTAAAGGTTTAGTGGGGGTCAGGAGGGATTTAGTATACCAAATATTTAACGTCAAATGGAAATTTTTGGGCATTCTCTGGGGGGTATAAATTCCTAATACAGAGGTACTTCTTTATACTAATGGTGTTAAATCTTTTGTTTTCATGTGTACTTGGATAAAATAGGGTACAAATATTCATACTTAGAGGTATAGTGGGGGTCAGGAGGGATTAAGTATGCTTTATATTTAACGTCAAATTGAAATTTTTGGGTATTCTCAGGGGGGTATAAATTCATATTGCAGGGCTTTTTCTTTAAACTAATGCTTCTAAATCCTTTGTTTTAATGTGTATTATGATAAAATAGGGTAAATATATCAATACTTATAGGTTTAGTGGGTGTCAGGAGGGATTTAGTATTCATTATATTTAACGTGAAATGGAAATTGTTGGGTATTCTCAGAGGAGTCTAAATTCATAATACAGGGGTATTTCTTTAAGCTAATGGTATTTTATCTTTTGTTTTGATGTGTATTAGAATAAAATAGGGTAGAAATGTCAATACTTAAAGGTTTAGTGGGGGTCAGGAGGGATTAAGTATACCAAATATTTAACATTCAATGAAAATTTTTGGGCATTTTCTGGGGGGTATAAAGTCATAATACAGGGGTATTTCTTTATACTATTGGTGTTAAATCTTTTGTTTTAATGTGTAATAGGATGAAATAGGGCAGAAATTTTAATACTAAAAGATTTAGTGGGGGTTAGAAGGGATTTAGTATTCATTATATTTAACGTCAAATGGAAATTTTTGGGTATTCTAAGAAGGGTATAAATTCATAATACAGGGGTATTTCTTTGAACTAATGGTATTTTTACCTTTGTTTTGATGTGTATTAGGATAAATTAGGGTTGAAATATTGATACTTACAGATTTAGAGGGTTTCCGAAGGGATTTAGTATACCATATATTTAACGTCAAATGGAAATTTTTAGGTATTCTCACAGTGGTATAAATTCATAATACAAGGGTATTTCTTTAAGCTAATGGTATTTTATCCTTTGTTTTGATGTGTATTAGGATAAAATATGGTAGACATTTTAATACTTAAAGGTTTAGTGGGGGTCAGGAGAGATTTAGTATACCAAATATTTAACGTTCAATGGAAATTTTTGGGCATTCTCTGGGGGGTATAAATTCATAGTACAGGGGTATTTCTTTGTACTAATGGTGTTAAATCTTTTGTTTTCATGTGTACTAGGATAAAAAAGGACAGACATTTTAATACTAAAAGATTTAGTGGGGGTCAGGAGGGATTTAGTATACCAAATATTTAACGTCAAAATGGAATTTTTGGGCATTTTCTGGGGGGTAGTAATTCATAATACAGGGGTATTTCTTTAAACTAATGCTGCTAAATCCTTTGTTTTAATGTGTTTTAGGATAAAGTAGCCTAGAAATATTTATACTCACAGGTTTAGTGGGGGTCAGGAGGGATTTAGTAGGCTTCATATTTTACATCAAATGGAAATTTTGGGGTATTCTCAGGGGGGTTTAAATTCATAATACATGGGTATTTCTTTAAACTAATGCTGCTTCTTCCTTTGTTTTCATGTGTATTAGGATAAAATAGGGTAGAAATATTAATACTTAAAGGTTTAGTGGGGGTCAGGAGGGATTTAGTATACCATATATTTGTCGTTAAATGAAAATTTAGGAGTGTACTCAGGGGGGTATAAATTCATTATCAAGCGATAGTTCTTTGCTCTAGTTGTTCTTATTCCTTTGTTATAATGTGTATTAGGATAAATTAGGGTTGAAATGTTCATACTTTGAGATTTATTTGGGGTCAGAATGAATTAAGTGTACTATATTATTTTCGGTAATTTGAAAATTATAGGTTCTCTTAGTTGGGTATAAATTTATAACAGAGGGGTAATTCTTTTAACTAAAGGTCTTAATTCCTTTGTATTGATGTGTATTAAGGTAAATAAGGGTTGAAATATTGGTATTCAAAGATTAGAGGGTTTCCGAAGGGATTTAGTATGCCCTATATTTAATGTCAAATTGAAATTTATTGGTATAATGAGGGGGGTATAAATTCATAATCAAGAGATAGTCCTTTGCTCTAGTGGTTCTTATTCCTTCGTTATAATGTGTATTAGGATAAATTAGGGTTGAATTGTTCATACTTTTAGATTTATTGGGGGTCAGATAGGATTTATTATACCATCTTATTTCCGGTAAATAAAAAAATTATAGGTTTTCTTAGGTGGGTATAAATTCATAACAGAGGGGTATTTCTTTTAACTAATGGTCCTTATTCCTTTTTATTGATGTGTATTAAGGTAAATAAGGGTTGAAATATTGGTTTTCAAAGATTAGAGAGTTTCCAAAGGGATTTAGTATGCCCTATATTTAACGTCAAATTGAAATTTATTGGTATAATGAGGGGGTATAAATTCATAACAGAGGGGTAATTCTTTTAACTAAGGGTCCTATATCCTTTGTATATATGTGTATTAGGACAAATAATGCTTGAAATATTGATACCTAAGATTTAGAGGGTTTCCGAAGGGACTTACTATGCCCAATATTTAACGTCAATTTGAAATTTAATGGCTTTTTCAAGTGGGTCAAATTTTTTTCAGAGGGTTTAACTGTAGAGTTTTTCAGTTATAATCTCTTAAGGGCTTCACAATAAACAATAAATCATGTAGAAATCAACAATATGATGCTTATTTTTAGTTTACACCCTGCGCAGTCTGCACTTTATTTTATCCAAAATTGAAAAAAATGGGTCTACTCCAAGGTCCCTTAAACTTTTAAAGGGCTTTAATTGTGAAATTCATTTGTTATATTCTCTTGAATACATGTAATTAAAGAATAAATCAGGCAGAAATTAATATTTACAAGGAGCATTACAAATTTAGACCCCATACAGTATGTGCTTTATTTGACCAAAAGTAGAGAAATATGGGCTTACTCGAGGGGGTCCAAATTTTTTCAGAGGCTTTAACTGTGAAATATTTTAGTTATAATCTCTTAAGAACTTTACAATAAACAATAAATCATGAAGAAAATGTCCATTTGATACAATATTTCATGAATTTCTTTAAAATAAATCTCTGGGGTTTAGAGGACCAAAATATTGGATTAAGTTACAAGTAACACTTTTTTTGTAGGGACCATAAATTCTTGTGATTATGGCAATAAGAGTTACTGGAAATAAATCAAATATTCCTATTCTATTTCAGTCTTATTCTACACCAATTACAACAGAGAAAAAGGCCCAAAACACTAGCCGGAAATTATCGGGCTCGAGATTCGATCGGGCTCGGTGTTGAAAAAAAACATTTGTGACAAAATGATTTCAAGGTGACATGGATTATACTTGTGTTTTTGGATTAAATTAGACTAATGCAAGGTAGGTTTGCATAAAATAAGTGTTAATAATTGTTCTTTATACTGTACTTGATTGTTTTGTCAACTGTTGATCCCGTAGTTGTTTATTTACAACATATAATTGACGAATGTTATATGTACATTGTGTACAATACATGTTGGGTGTCAAGCGTTTAAACTAAATGTAGTTACACATCTTAAACTGTTATAATAGTTTCTTTTAAGTGTTATCGATGAAATATACTATTCAGAATAATGTTGTAAACTTCATACAATGACGAACGAATATATTACAGAAAAGTGTGTATGTGAGACATTTACAAAAAATGTTGTTAAGTCTTTTGTAATCAATGATTGTACCCTTATTTATCTTTAATGGTATTAATACACAGAAATAATCCCCATAAGTGCAAGTAAACTCCTTTTATTATAAAATTATACCCTATCAAGGAGCTGAATAATTTCGGTTTAACGTGAACAAATCAGTAAAGTAAAACACTAAGAAAACCCTCGAAATCTTTTCGGATCAATATTTGCACCCTTATTTATCCGTTAATACATTCCTACAAAGAAATAATCGGTGTTAATTTAAGGACAAATATTTCTATAAAGAAATTACATCCCTAGAAAGAAACCAATATTCTTCATTTTAATGTTAAAATAGGGATATAGTTAAATGCTCCGGAAGCCCCCTAAAACTTTTGGGATCAATAATAACACCCGTATTTCTCCTTTAATACATTAATACAAAGAAATCGTTAGCATTAGTTTCAGATAAAATTCTTTTATAAAAAAATTACACCCCCTGAGAAAACTCAAAATATTCTGTTTATCGTTAAAAAAATCAGTAGACTTAATTAGTTTGGAAACTCCCTAAATCTTTTGATATGAATACTTACACCCTTATATATCCTTGATTACATGAATACAAAGAAATAAACAAAATCAGTTAAATGAAAAATCACTTTATTAAAAAATGACATCCTCAGGAAGGAACCCATATTCTTCATTTTAACGTTCAAAAATAGGTATAGTTAAACGCTAAGTAGACCCACAAAAACTTTTGGGATTAAGACTTCCACCATCAATTCTCCTTTAGTGCATTAAAACAAAGAAATAATCAGCTTTAGTTTCAGGAAAAATCCTTTTATTGAGAAATAACACCCCCTGAGAAAACTCAAAATTTTCATTTTATCGTTAAAAAATCAGTGTAGTAAATCAGTTAGGAAACTCCTTAATCTTTTGGTATGAATACCTACACCCTTATATATCCTTAATTACATGAATACAAAGAAGTAAACAGCAATAGTTTTAGGCAAAATCATTTTATTAAGAAATAGCACCCCCATGAAGGATCCCATATTATTCATTTTAACGTTAACAAATGGATATACTTAAACGCTTAAGAGACTACATAAATGTTTAAAAAATAATACTTACACCCTAATTTATCCTTTAATACATTAATACAAAGAAATAATTAGCATTAGCTTTAGGCAAAATCCTTATATAAAGAAATATCACCCCCTGAGAAAACTCATAATTTTCTGTTTATCGTTATAAATTCAGTATATCAAATCATTAAGGAAACTCCCTAAATCTTTTGGTATGAATACTTACACCCTTATATATCCTTATTTACATGAATACGAAGAAATAAACAAAATCAGTTAAATGAAAAATCACTTTATTAAAAAATGACATCCTCAGAAAGGAACCCATATTCTTCATTTAAACGTTCAAAAATAGGTATAGTTAAACACTAAGTAGACCCCCAAAAACTTTTGGGATTAAGACTTACACCATCAATTCTCCTTTAGTGCATTAAAACAAAGAAATAATCAGCTTTAGTTTCAGGAAAAATCCTTTTATTGAGAAATAACACCCCCTGAGAAAACTCAAAATTTTCATTTTATCGTTAAAAAATCAGTGTAGTAAATCAGTTAGGAAACTCCTTAATCTTTTGGTATGAATACCTACACCCTTATATATCCTTAATTACATGAATACAAAGAAGTAAACAGCAATAGTTTTAGGCAAAATCATTTTATTAAGAAATAGCACCCCCATGAAGGATCCCATATTATTCATTTTAACGTTAACAAATGGATATACTTAAACGCTTAAGAGACTACATAAATGTTTAAAAAATAATACTTACACCCTAATTTATCCTTTAATACATTAATACAAAGAAATAATTAGCATTAGCTTTAGGCAAAATCCTTATATAAAGAAATATCACCCCCTGAGAAAACTCATAATTTTCTGTTTATCGTTATAAATTCAGTATATCAAATCATTAAGGAAACTCCCTAAATCTTTTGGTATGAATACTTACACCCTTATATATCCTTATTTACATGAATACGAAGAAATAAACAAAATCAGTTAAATGAAAAATCACTTTATTAAAAAATGACATCCTCAGAAAGGAACCCATATTCTTCATTTAAACGTTCAAAAATAGGTATAGTTAAACACTAAGTAGACCCCCAAAAACTTTTGGGATTAAGACTTACACCATCAATTCTCCTTTAGTGCATTAAAACAAAGAAATAATCAGCTTTAGTTTCAGGAAAAATCCTTTTATTGAGAAATAACACCCCCTGAGAAAACTCAAAATTTTCATTTTATCGTTAAAAAATCAGTGTAGTAAATCAGTTAGGAAACTCCTTAATCTTTTGGTATGAATACCTACACCCTTATATATCCTTAATTACATGAATACAAAGAAGTAAACAGCAATAGTTTTAGGCAAAATCATTTTATTAAGAAATAGCACCCCCATGAAGGATCCCATATTATTCATTTTAACGTTAACAAATGGATATACTTAAACGCTTAAGAGACTACATAAATGTTTAAAAAATAATACTTACACCCTAATTTATCCTTTAATACATTAATACAAAGAAATAATTAGCATTAGCTTTAGGCAAAATCCTTTTATAAAGAAATATCATCCCCTGAGAAAACTCATAATTTTCTGTTTATCGTTAAAAATTCAGTATATTAAATCATTAAGGAAACTCCCTAAATCTTTTGGTATGAATACTTACACCCTTATATATCCTTATTTACATGAATACGAAGAAATAAACAAAATCAGTTAAATGAAAAATCACTTTATTAAAAAATGACATCCTCAGGAAGGAACCCATATTCTTCATTTTAACGTTCAAAAATAGGTATAGTTAAACGCTAAGTAGACCCCCAAAAACTTTTGGGATTAAGACTTACACCATCAATTCTCCTTTAGTGCATTAATACAAAGAAATAATCAGCTTTAGTTTCAGGAAAAATCCTTTTATTGAGAAATAACACCCCCTGAGAAAACTCAAAATTTTCATTTTATCGTTAAAAAATCCGTGTAGTATATCAGTTAGGAAACTCCTTAATCTTTTGGTATTAATACTTACACCCTTATATATCCTTAATTACATGAATACAAAGAAGTAAACAGCAATAGTTTTAGGCAAAATCATTTTATTAAGAAATAACACCCCCATGAAGGAACCCATATTCTTCATTTTAACGTTAACAAATGGATATACTTAAACGCTTAAGAGACT
The DNA here is from genome assembly GCF_963853765.1 of Magallana gigas. NCBI lineage: Eukaryota > Metazoa > Mollusca > Bivalvia > Ostreida > Ostreidae > Magallana > Magallana gigas. The sequence continues at coordinate 56,804,673 of NC_088858.1, read as the reverse complement.
ACATAAATGTTTAAAAAATAATACTTACACCCTAATTTATCCTTTAATACATTAATACAAAGAAATAATTAGCATTAGCTTTAGGCAAAATCCTTTTATAAAGAAATATCACCCCCTGAGAAAACTCATAATTTTCTGTTTATCGTTAAAAATTCAGTATATTAAATCATTAAGGAAACTCCCTAAATCTTTTGGTACGAATGCTAACACCCTTACATATTCTTAATTACATGAATACAAAGAAATAAATTGCATTAATTTATTGCAAACTCTTTTTATTTAGAAATTACACCCCCATGAAGGAGCCCATATTCTTCGTTTTAACGTTACCAAACTGATATAATTAAACGCTAAAGAGACTCCCTAAATCTTTTTGTATGAATTCTAACGCCCTTATATAACCTTAATTACATGAATACAAAGAAGTAAACAGCATTAGTCAAATGAAAAATCTTTTTATTAAGAAATTACATCCCCACGAAGGAACCCATATTCTTCATTTTAACGTAAAAAAATGGATATAGTTAAACGCTTAGTAGACCTCTTAGAACTTTTGAGATTATGACTTACACCCTCAATTCTCCTTTAGTGCATTAATACAAAGAAATAATCAGCTTTAGTTTCAGGAAAATCCTTTTATTGAGAAATAAATCCTTCAGGGAAAACCCATAATTTTCATTTTATCGTTAAAAAATCAGTGTAGTAAATCATTTAAGAAACTCCCTAAATCTTTTGTTATGAATACCTACAAGCGTATTTATTCTTCATTACATGAATACAAAGAAATAAACAGCAATAGTTTTAGGCAAAATCATTTCATTATGAAATATCAATTCCAAGGAAGAACCAATTTTTTCTATTTTAGCATTAACAAATGGGTATACCTAAACGCTTGAGAGACCCCATAAATGTTTCAGAATTGTTACCTCAACCCTCATTTATCCTTTATTACAATAATACCAAGAATTAAACAGCATTAGTTAAATGAAAAATCATTTAATTAAGAAATTACATCCCTCGGAAAGAACCCATATTCTTCAGTTTAACGTTCAAAAATGGATATAGTTAAACGCTTAGTAGACCCCCAAAAACGTTTGGGATTAAGACTTACACCCTCATTTCTTCTTGACTACATAAATACAAAGAAATAATCAGCATTAGTTTCAGGAAAAATTCTTTCATTAAGAAATTATACCCCCCTAAAACAATCCATAATTTTCAGTTTATTGTTGAAAATTGGTATAGTTAATCACTTAAGAAACTCCCTAAATCTTTTGGGATCTAATTTGTTCCCTAATTTATCCTATATCACATCAATACAAAGTAATAAACACCTTTACCTTTAGGAAAAATCCCTTTATTTTGAAATCAAACCCCCATCAGAAAACCCATAATTTTCATTTTATCATTGAAAAATCAGTATCGTTAACCACTAAGTAAACCCCCTTAATCTTAATAGATCAGTATTTATATCCTAATTTATCCTAAGTTACATTGATACAAAGAAGTAATGACCATTAGTTTAGAGGATGATCGTATTATTTTGAACTTACACCCCCTGTAGGAAAGCCATTGTTATGAATTTATCATTTAAAAATCTATATTCTTAATCACTTTGCTTTGGTATTTTTGTCTTTTAATCCTCTCTTTTATCTTGATTTATATCTTGAGTACAGTTACCTGAAAGTAGAAACAGGATGAAATTTAATGCATTTAGCTATAAGTTCAGTATCCACCCCTTCATGTACACTACTGAGATGGTCTTCTCCATATGCTGAAGGATTATCAGCTAAATAACCTTTAAACCGTTTATTTTTTGTTTTTAAGTAGTACAGTTTCATGACTATGCATGAGGGTTCGATTCCCTCCCTAGGCATTATGGAACAGAAAGCTGGTGCAAAGCGGGCAGATAGCCTAGTGGCCCCGCATAGTCAGAGCTGTAATTATAATCATGATAGAATAAATTGATTCAAAAACATTTAAAGTGCTTCTTGGAGAAAATGTCACAAATATAAGAAGTGTTGTGCTTGATAAAAGTTAACCATTAGATTGTACATGTATTCTTTTTTTTCTGTTGATAGTAGGAATTAAATCCACTCTTTTTCCTGGTTGATAACATAAAATGTGCTCAAATACATCATATCAGCTTTATTGATGATTACCAAATCTAATTCAGAGAGAGAGAGAGAGATCTTTGTTTGTAAATGGTACAGTTCAATGACTATGTACGAGGGTTCGATTCCCTCCCTAGGCATAATGGAACAAGCTGGTGCAAAGCGGGCAGATAGCCTAGTGGCCCCGCGTAGTCAGAGCTGTATACATAACGATAGAATTAATTGCTTCTAAAACATTCAAAGTGCTACTTAGAGAAAATGACACAGATAGCTATAAGAACAAGTGTTTTGTTTGATAAAAGTTAACCATTAGATTGTACATGTATCACCTATTTTCTGTTGATAGTGGGAATTGAACCCACTCCTTTTCCTGGGGGGTAACAGGAAATGTGCTCGAATACACCATATCAGCTTTATTGGTGATTATGTAATCTAATTAAGAGAGAGATAGAGAGAGAGAGAGAGAGAGAGATCTTTGTAAGTAGTTCAGTTCAATGACTATGTACGAGGGTTCGATTCCCTCCCTAGGCATATGGAACAAGCTGGTGCAAAGCGGGCAGATAGCCTAGTGGCCCCACATAGTCAGAACTGTATACATAATGATAGGACAAATTGCTTCTAAAACATTCAAAGTGCTTCTTAGAGAAAATGTCACAAATAGCTTTAAGAAGAAGTGTTGTGCTTAGCAAAAGATACTTATAAAATTGTGCATGTATCACCATTTTTTGTTGACAGTGGGAATTGAACCCACTCCTTTTCCTGGTTGATAACAGGAAATGTGCTCGAATACACCATATCAGCTGTATTGGTGATTATGTAATCTAATTGAGAGAGAGAAAGAGAGAGTCAGAGATAAATCTTGTTTGTTTGTAGGTAGTATGCAGTTCTATGACTATGTACGAGGGTTCAATTCCCTCCCTAGGCATAATGGAACAGAAAGCTGGTGCAAAGTGGGCAGATAGCCTAGTGGCCCCGCATAGTCAGAGCTGCATAGATAATACATAACAATCAGGTTCAAACATCTCCAAAAAAATAGAGAAAAATGACTATCTTGACATTAATTCAAGTATTTCCATGACAGGGCAATGCGACAATACTAATCGAGTAACAATTTAATCGAATTTTTGTCGATTTCGACTCGTTCAAAAAATTCACCCTATCAAATAATAAAATACATCAAGTGACGAGTTCGGGTCAGAAAATCTCCAAAAATAGACAGCAACATGAATACGTTTATGTAAATTCAAGTATTTCGATGTCCAGACAATGCGATAAACCTCATTAGTTAACGATATAATGTTTATTTTAACGATTTATAAGCGTTCAACAATTTCACCCCCCGACTCTGGATATCTGATCCGTGATGGTCCTTAAGTTACAAAAGTGTCGCTACCGGGGTTAGCTATCTCAGAGACTATCGAAGATATTGCGACGGGACCCAGAGGGTTAGAAACCATTTTTGATGATATTTATAGATTCGCTAACGTCCCAAAATGAAAAATGCCAAAATCGGCAAACCCCGAAACTCCCAGTTACAAAGCACATATCTGAAGTTACAAAGCACACTCTTAAGTTACAAAAGCACACATTCATAAGTTACAAAGCACACTTTTTTGGCTTAAGTTACAAAAAGTGTGCTTTTAAGTTACAAAAAGTGTGCTTTTTGACCCACTCCCCTAACCCTAACCCTAACCCTAACCCTAACCCTAACCCTAACCCTAACCCTAACCCTAACCCTAACCCTAACCCTAACCCTAACCCTAACCCTAACCCTAATTAGCGTCGGCGGTACACTTTTTGTAACTTAATCTTTCAAAGGCTGGGGTTAGGGCTTAAAACCCCGGGGTTAGAGGACCTGTTTGTTTTAGATTGTTTATATAGGTCAAAGCTACAATCTAAAATGAAAAAGTCCTCTAACCCCCTATTGGAAGTCAAAAAATTTGGAACTCAAAATTTTTTTAAGTTACAAATCACACTTTTCATTTTGGTCCTTTATTTACAGGGGGTTAGAAACGTTCTGGGTGGCCAATTGGGGTTAGCTCTCTGTTTTTTAAGATGGATTCAAACCCCCACCTAACCCCCTAAAAGTAAAAAAGCTGTCAAAATTCAGGAAAAAATTTAGGTCTGGTGGGGTATACAAATCTCCAGATCATCTTCACTATGGTGCAAAAAATTCAGTCTTCCTCAACACTTTTCTTATTTATCGTCGTAGAGCATTCAAACTTGGTGGAAAGATTGGAATTTAGATAAAGAACACTGTTATGCTTTTATTCCTGCTCAAAAATCGGTTTTTTTGGAAAAAATCGCATTTTTCAAAATTTCCGATTTTTGGGATTAAGTTACAAAAGCACACTTTTCAACCACCTGTGGTTAGCTTATTTTTTGGTTCTAATAGTTATTTTCAGGTATAATTAGCAAGATTTTAATGAGTTCTATACTTTAGCTAGACTTGGTACAGAAATAACCGGAAATAACGTCAGAGAACTACTTCTAAAAAGTGTGCTTTGTAACTTAATTTTTTTAATCATGTTATATAGTAAATGGTCCAATGCTGGGGTTAGCATTTTTTATGCTGTAATTGGAAAGCAGTTGGTTACTAATGATACTTTGGACAATACTCATTAACCTTAGTCACTTTTAGCTCACCTGGGACATCTAATTAAGGAGTATTGTAACTTACAATCTGGCACATTTTTGGTAACTCAATGGTCAATTTGTCCTTTTTTGGCTCTAATTCTTTTATTTATGCAGGGTTACAAGACTTTTTTGCATTAATCATTATGTTTTATCACATGTATCTTAAATATATGCAAACATTTAACCTATCTTATGTTAATGACCTTGAGACCCCCTAAAATCTCTATTTTTCCAATAAAAACATCCCTTTTCGGCTCTTATTTTTTTATTTATTCCTATATTCTGAACTCATGGGGAGAAATTATCATGTTTCGGTGGATATATCTCAGATATATGCAAAGAAGGATCCTATTTTGTACGGTTTCCCCTGTGCTCTCTTGTAATTTGCATTTTTGGTCAAAATTTCTAAGTCTAAATGGAAATCCAAAAAGCGTCAAAATAGATCTAAAATATGATTGTATCGGTTACTTTTTTATGTAATCCACTTTATTTCATGTCGCGAGACCAAATTCCGCGTCAAAATATCCAAGATTTCCCATAGCGGCCCAGATCTCCACGACATGTCTAACCACGGGCTTGGTCCTGTGCCTCGTAACTTAATCTCTTGAAAAGTGGGGGAAAGTGAAAATTGTTGAACGGATATAAATCATTCAAATCAAGATTATATCGTTAACTATTTAGGATTATCGCATTGATTGGATGTCGAAAAACTTGAAATAACGTAAAGATTTTCAAAATAATAGATAACTTCGGAGTACCGTGACCCTGTTTTTGTCACTTTTTTCCTCATCATCACTGATAGGGTAAATTTTTTGAGCGGATCAAAATCGTTAAAATTAAGTCAATACCGTTAACTTTTAAGGGTTATCGCATTGACAGGATGTCGAAATACTTGAATTAACGTAAGGATAATGATCATGATCGACAACTTCAAAGATATCGCTACCATATCTTTAACGTTAATTTAACATTATGGTAACACTTAAGGGGCTCCGAATTCTCAAAAAAGGGGTGATACTTTAAACTTATGTGGTTATTTCTTTGCTTTTATGTATATCAGGATAAATTAGTGTTAAAATATTCATACTTAACGATTTAGAGGGTGTCAGAGGGGATTTAGTTTGCACTATATTTAACGTCAAATTGAAATTAATGGGTTCACTTAGGGGGGTATAAATTCATAATTAAGAGGTAATCCTTTGATCTAGTGGTTCTTATTCCTTTGTTATAATGTGTATAAGGATAATTTAGGGTTGAATTGTTCATACTTATAGATAAGTGGGGGTTATAATGGATTTAGTATACCATATTATTTTCGGTGAATTGAAAATTATAGGTTCTCTTAGGTGGGTATAAATTCATAGCAGAGGGGTAATTTTTTTAACTAAGGGTCCTAATTCCTTTGATTTCATGTGTATTAGGGTAAATAAGGGTGGAAATATTGATATTTAGAGATTAGAGGATTTCTGAAGGGATTTAGTAAGCCAATCATTAACTTCAAATTGAAATTTATGGGAATACTCAGATTTGTATAAATTCATAACAGAGGGGTAATTCCTTTAAATAAGTGTTCTAATTACTTTGTTTCGATGTGTGTTAGGATAAATAAGGGTTGAACTATTGATACTTTGAGATTTACAGGGTTTCCAAAGGGTCTTAATATGTCCAATATTTAATGTCAAATTGAAATTTATTCGTATAATGAGGGGGGTATAAATTCATAATTAAGAGGAAATACTTTGATCTAGTGGTCTTTATTCCTTCATCTTAATGTGTATTAGGATAAATTAAGGTTGAATTGTTCATAGTTAGAGATTTAGTGGGGGTCAGAATGGATTTAGTATACCATATTATATCAAGTAAATTGAAAATTATAGGTTCACTTAGGTGGGTATAAATTCATAGCAAAGGGGTAATTCTTTTAACTAAGGGTCCTTATTCCTTTGTTTTCATGTGTATTAGGGTGAATAAGGGCTGAAGTATTGATATTCAGAGATTAGAGGGTTTCCGAAGGGATTTAGTATGCCATATATTTAATGTCAAATTGAAATTTCTTGGTATACTCAGGGGGGTATAAATTGATAATACAAGGGTACTCTTGTTATCTATGGGTCCTAACATCTTTGTTTGAATGTATATTAGGATAAATGAGGGTAGAAATATTGATACTTATAGATTAAGAGGTGGTCCAGGGGATTTACTATACCATATAATTAGTGGGAAATTCAAAATTATGGGTTTACTTTGGCAGGTATAAATTCATAATACAAGGGTATTTCTTTAAACTTGTCATGATATCTCCTTGCTCTTAGTATGCATTAGGATAATTAAGGGTAGAAATATTGATACTTAGAGATTTAGAGGGTTTCCAAAGGGATTTAGTATACCATATATTTAACTTCAAATTGAAAATTATGGGTATACTCAGGGGGGTATATATTGATAATACAAGGGTACTTCTGTTATCTATGGGTCCTAACATCTTTGTTTGAATGTAAATTAGGATAAATGAGGGTAGAAATATTAATACTCATAGGTTTAGTGGGGGTCAGGAGGGATTTAGTATTCATTATATTTAACTGAAATGGAAATTTTTGGGCATTCTCATGGGGGTATAAATTCATAATACAGGGGTATTTCTTTAAGGTAATGGTATTTTATCCTTTGTTTTGATGTGTATTAGGATAAAATGGGGTAGACATTTTAATACTTAAAGGTTTAGTGGGGGTCAGGAGAGATTTAGTATACCAAATATTTAACGTTCAATGGAAATTTTTGGGCATTCTCTGGGGGGTATAAAGTCATAATACAGGGGTATTTCATTATACTAATGGTGTTAAATCTTTTGTTTTCATGTGTACTGGGATAAAATAGGGCAGAAATTTTAATACTTAAAGATTTAGTGGGGGTCAGGAGGGATTTAGTATTCATTATATTTAACGTTCAATGGAAATTTTTGGGTATTCTCACAAGGGTATAAATTCATAATACATGGGTATTTATTTAAGCTAAAGGTATTTTATTCTTTGTTTTGAAGTGTATTAGGATAAAATAGGGTATAAATATTAATACTTAAAGGTTTAGTGGGGGTCAGGAGGGATTTAGTATACCAAATATTTAACGTCAAATGGAAATTTTTGGGCATTCTCTGGGGGGTATAAATTCCTAATACAGAGATACTTCTTTATACTAATGGTGTAAGATCTTTTGTTTTCATGTGTACTTGGATAAAATAGGGTACAAATATTCATACTTAGAGGTATAGTGGGGGTCAGGAGGGATTAAGTATGCTTTATATTTAACGTCAAATTGAAATTTTTGGGTATTCTCAGGGGGGTATAAATTCATATTGCAGGGCTTTTTCTTTAAACTAATGCTGCTAAATCCTTTGTTTTATGATAAAATAGGGTAAATATATGAATACTTATAGGTTAAGTGGGGGTCAGGAGGGATTTAGTATTCATTATATTTAACGTGAAATGGAAATTGTTGGGTATTCTCACAGGGGTATAAATTCATAATACAGGGGTATTTCTTTAAGCTAATGGTATTTTATCCTTTGTTTTGATGTGTATTAGGATAAAATAGGGTAGACATTTTAATACTTAAAGGTTTAGTGGGGGTCAGGAGAGATTTAGTATACCAAATATTTAACATTTAATGGAAATTTTTGGGCATTCTCTGGGGGGTATAAATTCATAATACAGGGGTATTTCTTTATACTATTGGTGTTAAATCTTTTGTTTTAATGTGTACTAGGATAAAATAGGGCAGAAATTGTAATACTTAAAGATTTAGTGGGGGTCAGAAGGGATTTAGTATTCATTATATTTAACGTCAAATGGAAATTTTTGGGTATTCTAAGAAGGGTATAAATTCTTAATACAGGGGTATTTCTTTGAGCTAATGGTATTTTTTCCTTTGTATTGATGTGTATTAGGATAAATTAGGGTTGAAATATTGATACTTACAGATTTAGAGGGTTTCCGAAGAGATTTAGTATACCATATATTTAACGTCAAATGGAAATTTTTGGGTATTCTCACAGGGGTATAAATTTATATTACAGGGGTATTTCTTTAAGCTAATGGTATTTTATCCTTTGTTTTGATGTGTATTAGGATAAAATAGGGTAGACATTTTAATACTTAAAGGTTTAGTGGGGGTCAGGAGAGATTTAGTATACCAAATATTTAACAGTAAATGGAAATTTTTGGGCATTCTCTGGGGGGTATAAATTCATAATACAGGGGTATTTCTTTATACTATTGGTGTTAAATCTTTTGTTTTAATGTGTACTAGGATAAAATAGGGCAGAAATTTTAATACTTAAAGATTTAGTGGGGGTCAGAAGGGATTTAGTATTCATTATATTTAACGTCAAATGGAAATTTTTGGGTATTCTAAGAAGGGTATAAATTCTTAATACAGGGGTATTTCTTTGAGCTAATGGTATTTTGTCCTTTGTTTTGATGTGTATTAGGATAAATTAGGGTTGAAATATTGATACTTACAGATTTAGAGGGTTTCCGAAGAGATTTAGTATACCATATATTTAACGTGAAATGGAAATTTTTGGGTATTCTCACAGGGGTATAAATTCATATTACAGGGGTATTTCTTTAAGCTAATGGTATTTTATCCTTTGTTTTGATGTGTATTAGGATAAAATAGGGTAGACATTTTAATACTTAAAGGTTTATTGGGGGTCAGGAGAGATTTAGTATACCAAATATTTAACAGTAAATGGAAATTTTTGGGCATTCTCTGGGGGGTATAAATTCATAGTACAGGGGTATTTCTTTGTACTAATGGTGTTAAATCTTTTGTTTTCATGTGTACTAGGAGAAAATAGGGCAGAAATTTTAATACTTAAAGATTTAGTTGGGGTCAGGAGGGATTTAGTATTCATTATATTTAACGTCAAAATGGAATTTCGGGCATTTTCTGGGGGGTAGTAATTCATAATACAGGGGTATTTCTTTAAACTAATGCTGCTAAATCCTTTGTTTTAATGTGTTTTAGAATAAAGTAGCCTAGAAATATTTATACTCACAGGTTTAGTGGGGGTCAGGAGGGATTTAGTAGGCTTCATATTTTACGTCAAATGGAAATTTTGGGGTATTCTCAGGGGGGTTTAAATTCATAATACATGGGTATTTCTTTAAACTAATGCTGCTTCTTCCTTTGTTTTGATGTGTATGAGGATAAAATAGGGTATAAATATTAATACTTAAAGGTTTAGTGGGGGTCAGGAGGGATTTAGTATACCATATATTTGTCGTCAAATGAAAATTTAGGAGTGTACTCAGGGGGGTATAAATTCATAATCAAGCGATAGTTCTTTGCTCTAGTGGTTCTTATTCCTTTGTTATAATGTGTATTAGGATAAATTAGGGTTGAAATGTTCATACTTTGAGATTTATTTGGGGTCAGAATGAATTAAGTGTACTATATTATTTTCGGTAATTTGAAAATTATAGGTTCTCTTAGTTGGGTATAAATTTATAACAGAGGGGTAATTCTTTTAACTAAAGGTCTTAATTCCTTTGTATTGATGTGTATTAAGGTAAATAAGGGTTGAAATATTGTTATTCAAAGATTAGAGGGTTTCCGAAGGGATTTAGTATGCCCTATATTTAACGTCAAATTGAAATTTATTGGTATAATGAGGGGGGTATAAATTCATAATCAAGAGATAGTCCTTTGCTGTAGTGGTTCTTATTCCTTCGTTATAATGTGCATTAGGATAAATTAGGGTTGAATTGTTCATACTTTGAGATTTATTGGGGGTCAGATAGGATTTATTATACCATCTTATTTCCGGTAAATAAAAAATTATAGGTTTTCTTAGGTGGGTATAAATTCATAACAGAGGGGTATTTCTTTTAACTAATGGTCCTTATTCCTTTTTATTGATGTGTATTAAGGTAAATAAGGGTTGAAATATTGGTATTCAAAGATTAGAGAGTTTCCGAAGGGATTTAGTATGCCCTATATTTAATGTCAAATTGAAATTTATTGGTATAATGAGGGGGTATAAATTCATAACAGAGGGGTAATTCTTTTAACTAAGGGTCCTATATCCTTTGTATATATGTGAATTAGGACAAATAATGCTTGAAATATTGATACCTAAGATTTAGAGGGTTTCCGAAGGGACTTACTATGCCCAATATTTAACGTCAAATTGAAATTTAATGGCTTTTTCAAGTGGGTCAAATTTTTTTCAGAGGGTTTAACTGTAGAGTTTTTCAGTTATAATCTCTTAAGGGCTTTACAATAAACAATAAATCATGTAGAAATCAACAATATGATGCTTATTTTTAGTTTACACCCTGCGCAGTCTGCACTTTATTTTATCCAAAATTGAAAAAAAATGGGTCTACTCCAAGGTCCCTTAAACTTTTAAAGGGCTTTAATTGTGAAATTCATTTGTTATATTCTCTTGAATACATGTAATTAAAGAATAAATCAGGCAGAAATTAATATTTACAAGGAGCATTACAAATTTAGACCCCATACAGTATGTGCTTTATTTGACCAAAAGTAGAGAAATATGGGCTTACTCGAGGGGGTCCAATTTTTTTCAGAGGCTTTAACTGTGGAATATTTTAGTTATAATCTCTTAAGAACTTTACAATAAACAATAAATCATGAAGAAAATGTCCATTTGATGCAATATTTCATGAATTTCCTGAAAATAAATCTCTGGGGTTTAGAGGACCAAAATATTGGATTAAGTTACAAGTAACACTTTTTTTGTAGGGACCATAAATTCTTGTGATTATGGCAATAAGAGTTACTGGAAATAAATCAAATATTCTTGTTCTATTTCAGTGTTATTCTACACCGATTACAACAGAGAAAAAGGCCCAAAACACTAGCCGGAAATTATCGGGTTCGAGATTCGATCGGGCTCGGTGTTGAAAAAAAACATTTGTGATAAAATGAGTTCAAGGTGACATGGATTATACTTGTGTTTTTGGATTAAATTAGACTAATGCAAGGTAGGTTTGCATAAAATAAGTGTAAATATTTGTTCTTTATACTGTACTTGATTGTTTTGTCAACTGTTGATCCCGTAGTTGTTTATTTACAACATATAATTGACGAATGTTATATGTACATTGTGTACAATACATGTTGGGTGTCAAGCGTTTAAACTAAATGTAGTTACACATCTTAAACTGTTATAATAGTTTCTTTTAAGTGTTATCGATGAAATATACTATTCAGAATAATGTTGTAAACTTCATACAATGACGAACGAATATACAGAAAAGTGTGTATGTGAGACATTTACAAAAAATGTTGTTAAGTCTTTTGTAATCAATGATTGTACCCTTATTTATCTTTAATGATATTAATACACAGAAATAATCTCCATAAGTGGAAGTAAACTCCTTTTATTATAAAATTATACCCCATCAAGGAGCTGAATAATTTCGGTTTAACGTGAACAAATCAGTAAAGTAAAACACTAAGGAAACCCTCGAAATCTTTTCGGATCAATATTTGCACCCTTATTTATCCATTTATACATTCCTACAAAGAAATAATCGGTGTTAATTTAAGGACAAATATTTCTATAAAGAAATTACATCCGTGGAAAGAAACCAATATTCTTCATTTTAATGTTAAAATAGGGATATAGTTAAATGCTCCGGAAGCCCCCTAAAACTTTTGGGATCAATAATAACACCCGTATTTCTCCTTTGATACATTAATACAAAGAAATCATTAGCATTAGTTTCAGATAAAATTCTTTTATAAAAAAATTACACCCCCTGAGAAAACTCAAAATATTCTGTTTATCGTTAAAAAAATCAGTAGACTTAATTAGTTTGGAAACTCCCTAAATCTTTTGATATGAATACTTACACCCTTATATATCCTTGATTACATGAATACAAAGAAATAAACAAAATCAGTTAAATGAAAAATCACTTTATTAAAAAATGACATCCTCAGGAAGGAACCCATATTCTTCATTTTAACGTTCAAAAATAGGTATAGTTAAACGCTAAGTAGACCCCCAAAAACTTTTGGGATTAAGACTTACACCATCAATTCTCCTTTAGTGCATTAATGCAAAGAAATAATCAGCTTTAGTTTCAGGAAAAATCCTTTTATTGAGAAATAACACCCCCTGAGAAAACTCAAATTTTTCATTTTATCGTTGAAAAATCAGTGTAGTAAATCAGTTAGGAAACTCCTTAATCTTTTGGAATTAATACTTACACCCTTATATATCCTTAATTACATGAATACAAAGAAATAAACAGCAATAGTTTTAGGCAAAATCATTTTATTAAGAAATAACACCCCCATGAAGGAACCCATATTATTCATTTTAACGTTAACAAATGGATATACTTAAACGCCTAAGAGACTTCATAAATGTTTAAAAATTAATACTTACACCCTAATTTATCCTTAAATACATTAATACAAAGAAATAATTAGCATTAGCTTTAGGCAAAATCCTTTTATAAAGAAATATCACCCCCTAAGAAAACTCATAATTTTCTGTTTATCGTTAAAAATTCAGTATATTAAATCATTAAGGAAACTCCCTAAATCTTTTGGTATGAATGCTAACACCCTTATATATCCTTTATTACATGAATACGAAGAAATAAACAAAATCAGTTAAATGAAAAATCACTTTATTAAAAAATGACATCCTCAGGAAGGAACCCATATTCTTCATTTTAACGTTCAAAAATAGGTATAGTTAAACGCTAAGTAGACCCCCAAAAACTTTTGGGATTAAGACTTACACCATCAATTCTTCTTTAGTGCATTAATACAAAGAAATAATCAGCTTTAGTTTTAGAAAAAATCCTTTTATTGAGAAATAACACCCCATGAGAAAACTCAAAATTTTCATTTTATCGTTAAAAAATCAGTGTAGTAAATCATTTAGGAAACTCCTTAATCTTTTGGTATGAATACTTACACCCTTATATATCCTTAATTACATGAATACAAAGAAATAAACAGCAATTGTTTTAGGCAAAATCATTTTTTTAAGAAATATCACCCCCATGAAGGAACCCATATTATTCATTTTAACGTTAACAAATGGATATACTTAAACGCTTAAGAGACTCCATAAATGTTTAAAAATTAATACTTACACCCCAATTTGTCCTTTAATACATTAATACAAAGAAATAATTAGCATTAGCTTTAGGCAAAATCCTTTTATAAAGAAATTACACCCCCTGAGAAAACTCATAATTTTCTGTTTATCGTTAAAAATTCAGTATATTAAATCATTAAGGAAACTCCCTAAATCTTTTGGTATGAATGCTAACACCCTTATATATCCTTGATTACATGAATACAAAGAAATAAACAAAATCAGTTAAATGAAAAATCACTTTATTAAAAAATGACATCCTCAGGAAGGAACCCATATTCTTCATTTTAACGTTCAAAAATAGGTATAGTTAAACGCTAAGTAGACCCCCAAAAACTTTTGGGATTAAGACTTACACCATCAATTCTCCTTTAGTGCATTAATGCAAAGAAAAAATCAGCTTTAGTTTCAGGAAAAATCCTTTTATTGAGAAATAACACCCCCTGAGAAAACTCAAATTTTTCATTTTATCGTTAAAAAATCAGTGTGTTAAATCAGTTAGGAAACTCCTTAATCTTTTGGTATTAATACTTACACCCTTATATATCCTTAATTACATGAATACAAAGAAATAAACAGCAATAGTTTTAGGCAAAATCATTTTATTAAGAAATAACACCCCCATGAAGGAACCCATATTATTCATTTTAACGTTAACAAATGGATATACTTAAACGCCTAAGAGACTTCATAAATGTTTAAAAATTAATACTTACACCCTAATTTATCCTTAAATACATTAATACAAAGAAATAATTAGCATTAGCTTTAGGCAAAATCCTTTTATAAAGAAATATCACCCCCTAAGAAAACTCATAATTTTCTGTTTATCGTTAAAAATTCAGTATATTAAATCATTAAGGAAACTCCCTAAATCTTTTGGTATGAATGCTAACACCCTTATATATCCTTTATTACATGAATACGAAGAAATAAACAAAATCAGTTAAATGAAAAATCACTTTATTAAAAAATGACATCCTCAGGAAGGAACCCATATTCTTCATTTTAACGTTCAAAAATAGGTATAGTTAAACGCTAAGTAGACCCCCAAAAACTTTTGGGATTAAGACTTACACCATCAATTCTTCTTTAGTGCATTAATACAAAGAAATAATCAGCTTTAGTTTTAGAAAAAATCCTTTTATTGAGAAATAACACCCCATGAGAAAACTCAAAATTTTCATTTTATCGTTAAAAAATCAGTGTAGTAAATCATTTAGGAAACTCCTTAATCTTTTGGTATGAATACTTACACCCTTATATATCCTTAATTACATGAATACAAAGAAATAAACAGCAATTGTTTTAGGCAAAATCATTTTTTTAAGAAATATCACCCCCATGAAGGAACCCATATTATTCATTTTAACGTTAACAAATGGATATACTTAAAAGCTTAAGAGACTCCATAAATGTTTAAAAATTAATACTTACACCCCAATTTGTCCTTTAATACATTAATACAAAGAAATAATTAGCATTAGCTTTAGGCAAAATCCTTTTATAAAGAAATTACACCCCCTGAGAAAACTCATAATTTTCTGTTTATCGTTAAAAATTCAGTATATTAAATCATTAAGGAAACTCCCTAAATCTTTTGGTATGAATGCTAACACCCTTATATATCCTTGATTACATGAATACAAAGAAATAAACAAAATCAGTTAAATGAAAAATCACTTTATTAAAAAATGACATCCTCAGGAAGGAACCCATATTCTTCATTTTAACGTTCAAAAATAGGTATAGTTAAACGCTAAGTAGACCCCCAAAAACTTTTGGGATTAAGACTTACACCATCAATTCTCCTTTAGTGCATTAATGCAAAGAAAAAATCAGCTTTAGTTTCAGGAAAAATCCTTTTATTGAGAAATAACACCCCCTGAGAAAACTCAAATTTTTCATTTTATCGTTAAAAAATCAGTGTAGTAAATCAGTTAGGAAACTCCTTAATCTTTTGGTATTAATACTTACACCCTTATATATCCTTAATTACATGAATACAAAGAAATAAACAGCAATAGTTTTAGGCAAAATCATTTTATTAAGAAATAACACCCCCATGAAGGAACCCATATTATTCATTTTAACGTTAACAAATGGATATACTTAAACGCTTAAGAGACTTCATAAATGTTTAAAAATTAATACTTACACCCTAATTTATCCTTAAATACATTAATACAAAGAAATAATTAGCATTAGCTTTAGGCAAAATCCTTTTATAAAGAAATATCACCCCCTAAGAAAACTCATAATTTTCTGTTTATCGTTAAAAATTCAGTATATTAAATCATTAAGGAAACTCCCTAAATCTTTTGGTATGAATGCTAACACCCTTATATATCCTTTATTACATGAATACGAAGAAATAAACAAAATCAGTTAAATGAAAAATCACTTTATTAAAAAATGACATCCTCAGGAAGGAACCCATATTCTTCATTTTAACGTTCAAAAATAGGTATAGTTAAACGCTAAGTAGACCCCCAAAAACTTTTGGGATTAAGACTTACACCATCAATTCTTCTTTAGTGCATTAATACAAAGAAATAATCAGCTTTAGTTTTAGAAAAAAATCCTTTTATTGAGAAATAACACCCCCTGAGAAAACTCAAAATTTTCATTTTATCGTTAAAAAATCAGTGTAGTAAATCAGTTAGGAAACTCCTTAATCTTTTGGTATGAATACTTACACCCTTATATATCCTTAATTACATGAATACAAAGAAATAAACAGCAATTGTTTTAGGCAAAATCATTTTTTTAAGAGATATCACCCCCATGAAGGAACCCATATTATTCATTTTAACGTTAACAAATGGATATACTTAAACGCTTAAGAGACTCCATAAATGTTTAAAAATTAATACTTACACCCCAATTTGTCCTTTAATACATTAATACAAAGAAATAATTAGCATTAGCTTTAGGCAAAATCCTTTTATAAAGAAATTACACCCCCTGAGAAAACTCATAATTTTCTGTTTATCGTTTAAAATTCAGTATATTAAATCATTAAGGAAACTCCCTAAATCTTTTGGTATGAATGCTAACACCCTTATATATCCTTAATTACATGAATACAAAGAAATAAATTGCATTAATTTATGGCAAAATCTTTTTATTTAGAAATTACACCCCCATGAAGGAGCCCATATTCTTCGTTTTAACGTTAACAAACTGATATAATTAAACGCTTAAGAGACTCCCTAAATCTTTTTGTATGAATACTTACGCCCTTATATAATCTTAATTACATGAATACAAAGAAATAAACAGCTTTAGTCAAATGAAAAATCTTTTTATTAAGAAATTACATCCCCATGAAGGAACCCATATTCTTCATTTTAACGTTAAAAAATGGATATAGTTAAACGCTTAGTAGACCTCCTAAAACTTTTGGGATTAAGACTTACACCATCAATTCTCCTTTAGTGCATTAATACAAAGAAATAATCAGCTTTAGTTTTAGGGAAAATCCTTTTATTGACAAATAACACCCCCTGAGAAAACTCAAAATTTTCATTTTATCGTTAAAAAATCAGTGTAGTAAATCAGTTAGGAAACTCCTTAATCTTTTAGTATGAATACCTACACCCTTATATATTCTTAATTACATGAATACAAAGAAATAAACAGCAATAGTTTAAGGCAAAATCATTTTATTAAAAAATAACACCCCCACGAAGGAACCCATATTATTCATTTTAACGTTAACAAATGGATATACTTAAACGCTTAAGAGACTCCATAAATGTTTAAAAATTAATACTTACACCCTAATTTATCCTTTAATACATTAATACAAAGAAATAATCAGCATTAGCTTTAGGCAAAATCCTTTTATAAAGAAATTACACCCCCTGAGAAAACTCATAATTTTCTGTTTATCGTTTAAAATTCAGTATATTAAATCATTAAGGAAACTCCCTAAATCTTTTGGTATGAATGCTAACACCCTTATATATCCTTAATTACATGAATACAAAGAAATAAATTGCATTAATTTATGGCAAAATCTTTTTATTTAGAAATTACACCCCCATGAAGGAGCCCATATTCTTCGTTTTAACGTTAACAAACTGATATAATTAAACGCTTAAGAGACTCCCTAAATCTTTTTGTATGAATACTTACGCCCTTATATAATCTTAATTACATGAATACAAAGAAATAAACAGCATTAGTCAAATGAAAAATCTTTTTATTAAGAAATTACATCCCCATGAAGGAACCCATATTCTTCATTTTAACGTTAAAAAATGGATATAGTTAAACGCTTAGTAGACCTCCTAAAACTTTTGAGATTATGACTTACACTCTCAATTCTCCTTTAGTGCATTAATACAAAGAAATAATCAGCTTTAGTTTCAGGAAAAAATCCTTTTATTGAGAAATAACACCTTCAGGGAAAACCCATAATTTTCATTTTATCGTTAAAAAATCAGTGTAGTAAATCATTTAGGAAACTCCCTAAATCTTTTGTTATGAATACCTACATGCGTATTTATTCTTCATTACATGAATACAAAGAAATAAACAGCAATAGTTGAAGGCAAAATCATTTCATTATGAAATATCAACTCCAAGAAAGAACCAATTTTTTCTATTTTAGCATTAACAAACGGTAATACTTAAACGCTTGAGAGACCCCATACATGTTTCAGAATTGTTACCTCAACCCTCATTTATCCTTTATTACAATAATACCAAGAATTAAACAGCATTAGTTAAATGAAAAATCATTTAATTAAGAAATTACATCCCTAGGAAAGAACCCATATTCTTCAGTTTAACGTTCAAAAATGGATATAGTTAAACGCTTAGTAGACCCCCAAAAATGTTTGGGATTAAGACTTACACCCTCATTTCTTCTTGACTACATAAATACAAAGAAATAATCAGCATTAGTTTCAGGAAAAATTCTTTCATTAAGAAATTATACCCCCCTAAAACAATCCATAATTTTCAATTTCTTGTTGAAAATCGGTATTGTTAATCACTTAAAAAACTCCCTAAATCTTTTGGGATCAATATTTGTTCCCTAATTTAACCTATATCACATCAATACAAAGTAATAAACACCTTTACCTTTAGGAAAAATCCCTTTATTTCGAAATCAAACCCCCATCAGAAAACCCATAATTTTCATTTTATCATTGAAAAATCAGTATCGTTATCCGCTAAGTAAACCCCCTTAATCTTAATAGATCAGTATTTATATCCTAATTTATCCTAAGTTACCTTGATACAAAGAAGTAATGACCATTAGTTTAGAGGATAATCATATTATTTTGAACTTACACCCCCTGTAGGAAAGCCATTGTTATGAATTTATCATTTAAAAATCTATATTCTTAATCACTTTGCTTTGGTATTTTTATCTTTTAATCCTGTAGAAACAGGATGAAATTGAATGTATTTAGCTATAAGTTCAGTATCCACCCCTTCATGTACACTACTGAGATGGTCTTCTCCATATGCTGAAGGATTATCAGCTAAATAACCTTTAAACCATTTATTTTTTGTTTTTAAGTAGTACAGTTCCATGACTATGCACGAGGGTTCGATTCCCTCCCTAGGCATTATGGAACAGAAAGCTGGTGCAAAGCGGGCAGATAGCCTAGTGGCCCCGCATAGTCAGAGCTGTAATTATAATCATGATAGAATAAATTGATTCAAAAACATTTAAAGTGCTTCTTAGAGAAAATGTCACAAATAGAAGAAGTGTTGTGCTTGATAAAAGTTAACCAGTAGATTGTACATGTATTCTTTTTTTCTATTGCTAGTAGGAATTAAATCCACTCTTTTTCCTGGTTGATAACATAAAATGTGCTCAAATACATCATATCAGCTTTATTGATGATTACAAAATCTAATTCAGAGAGAGAGAAAGAGAGAGAGAGAGATCTTTGTTTGTAAATGGTACAGTTCAATGACTATGTACGAGGGTTCAATTCCCTCCCTAGGCATAATGGAACAAGCTGGTGCAAAGCGGGCAGATAGCCTAGTGGCCCCGCATAGTCAGAGCTGTATACATATCGATAGAATTAATTGCTTCTAAGTGCTACTTAGAGAAAATGACACAGATAGTTATAAGAACAAGTGTTTTGTTTGATAAAAGTTAACCATTAGATTGTACATGTATCACCTATTTTCTGTTGATAGTGGGAATTGAACCCACTCCTTTTCCTGGGGGGTAACAGGAAATGTGCTCGAATACACCATATCAGCTTTATTGGTGATTATGTAATCTAATTAAGAGAGAGATAGAGAGAGAGAGAGAGATCTTTGTAAGTAGTTCAGTTCAATGACTATGTACGAGGGTTCGATTCCCTCCCTAGGTATATGGAACAAGCTGGTGCAAAGCGGGCAGATAGCCTAGTGGCCCCACATAGTCAGAACTGTATACATAATGATAGGACAAATTGCTTCTAAAACATTCAAAGTGCTTCTTAGAGAAAATGTCACAAATAGCTATAAGAAGAAGTGTTGTGCTTGACAAAAGATACTTATAAGATTGTGCATGTATCACCATTTTTTGTTGACAGTGGGAATTGAACCCACTCCTTTTCCTGGTTGATAACAGGAAATGTGCTCGAATACACCATATCAGCTGTATTGGTGAATATGTAATCTAATTGAGAGAGAGAAAGAGAGAGACAGAGATAAATTTTGTTTGTTTGTAGGTAGTATGCAGTTCTATGACTATGTACGAGGGTTCAATTCCCTCCCTAGGCATAATGGAACAGAAAGCTGGTGCAAAGTGGGCAGATAGCCTAGTGGCCCCGCATAGTCAGAGCTGCATAGATAATACATAACAATCAGGTTCAAACATCTCCAAAAATATAGAGAAAAAGGACTATCTTGACATTAATTCAAGTATTTCCATGACAGGGCAATGCGACAATACTAATCGAGTAACAATTTAATCGAGTTTTTGTCGATTTCGACTCGTTCAAAAAATTCACCCTATCAAATAATAAAATACATCAAGTGACTAGTTCGGGTCAGAAAATCTCCAAAAATAGACAGCAACATGAATACGTTTATGTAAATTCAAGTATTTCGATGTCCAGACAATGCGATAAACCTCATTAGTTAACGATATAATGTTTATTTTAACGATTTATAAGCGTTCAACAATTTCACCCCCCGACTCTGGACATCTGATCCGTGATGGTCCTTAAGTTACAAAAGTGTCGCTACCGGGGTTAGCTATCTCAGAGACAATCGAAGATATTGCGACGGGACCCAGAGGGTTAGAGACCGTTTTCGATGTTATTTAAGGATACGCTAATGGTCAAAAATGAAAACAGACAAATTCGGCAAACCCCGAAACTTTATGTTACGATTAACACTTTCTAAGTTACAAAGCACACTCTTAAGTTACAAAAGCACACTTTTTTAAGTTACAAAGCACACTTTTTTGGCTTAAGTTACAAAAAGTGTGCTTTTAAGTTACAAAAAGTGTGCTTTTTGACCCACTCCCCTAACCCTAACCCTAACCCTAACCCTAACCCTAACCCTAACCCTAACCCTAACCCTAACCCTAACCCTAACCCTAACCCTAACCCTAACCCTAACCCTAATTAGCAGCGCCGGCACACTTTTTGTAACTTAAACTTTCAAAGGCTGGGGTTAGGGTCATAAACTACGGGGTTAGCGGTTTTTTTTGTTTTAGATTGTTACATAAGGTCCAATCTTCAATCTAAAACAAAAAAGTCCTCTAACCCCCTATTGGAAGTCCAAAAATTCGGAGCTCAAAAATTTTTTAAGTTACAAAGCACACTTTGCATTTTGGTCGCTTATTTACAGGGGGTTAGAAACGTTCTCGGTGGCCAATTAACTGTAGCTTCCTGTTTTTTAAGTTGGATTCTAACCCTCACCTAACCCCCTAAAAGTAAAAAAGCTCTCAAAATTCTGGAAAAAATTTAGGTCTGGTGGGGTATACAAATCTCAGGATCATCTTCACTATGGTGCAAAAAATTACATCCTCCTCAACACTTTTCTTATTTATCGTCCTAGAGCATTCAAACTTGGTGGAAACATTGCAATTTAGATAAGGAACAGTGGTAGGCTTTGATTCCTGCTCAAAAATCGTTTTTTCGGAAAATATCGCAATTTTCAAAATTTTCGATTTTTGGGATTAAGTTACAAAAGCACACTTTTCAAACACCTGTGGTTAGCTCATTTTTGGCTTCTAAAAATTATTCTAAGGTATAATTAGCAAGATTTTAATGAGTTGCATACTTTAGCTAGAATTGGTACAGATATCACCGGAAATAACGTCACAGGACCACTCCTAAAAAGTGTGCTTTGTAACTTAATTTTTTGTATCATGTTATATAGTAAATGGTCCATAGCTGGGGTTAGCATTTCTAATGCTGTAATTGGAAAACAATTGCTTACTGATGATACTTTGGACAATACTCATTAACGTTAGTCACTTTTAACTCACCTGGGACCTCTAATTAATGACTTTTGGGACTTACAATCTGGCACACTTTTGGTAACTTAATGGTCAATTTATCCTTTTTTGGCTCTAATTCTTTTATTTATGCAGGGTTAGCAGACTTTTTTGCATTAATCATTATGTTTTAACACCTGTTTCTTAAATATATGCAAACATTTATCCTATCTTATGTTAATGACCTTGAGACCCCCTAAAATCTCTATTTTTCCAATAAAAACATCCCTTTTCGGCTCTTATTTTTTTATTTATTCCTATATTCTGAACTCATGGGGAGAAATTATCATGTTTCAGTGGATATATCTCAGATATATGCAAAGAAGGATCCTATTTTGTACGGTTTGCCCTGTGCTCTCTTGTAATTTGCATTTTCGCTGAAAATTTCTAAGTCCAAATGGAAATCCAAAAAGCGTCAAAATAGATCTATAAAATGATTATATCGGTAACTTTTTTATGTAATCCACTTTATTTCATGTCGCGAGACCATATTCCGCCTCAAAATATCCAAGATTCCCCATAGCGGCCCAGATCTCGACGACATGTCTAACCACGGGGGTTGGTCCTGTGCCTCGTAACTTAATCTTTTGGAAAGTGGGGGAAAGTGAAAATTGTTGAACGGATATAAATCATTCAAATCAAGATTATATCGTTAACTATTTAAGATTATCGCATTGATCTGATGTCGAAAAACTTGAAATAACGCAAAGATTTTCAAAATAATAGATAACTTCGGAGTACCGTGACCCTGCTTTTGTCACTTTTTTCCTCATCATCACTGATAGGGTAAATTTTTTGAGCGGATCAAAATCGTTAAAATTAAGTCAATACCTTTAACTTTTAAGGGTTATCGCATTGACAGGATGTCGAAATACTTGAATTAACATAAGGATAATGATCATGATCGACAACTTCAAAGATGTCGCTACCATATCTGTAACATTTGATTTAACATTATGGTAACACTTAAGGGGCTCCAAATTCTCAAAATAGGGGTGATACTTTAAACTAATGTGGTTATTTCTTTTGCTTTTATGTACATTAGGATAAATTAGTGTTAAAATATTCATACTTAAAGATTTAGAGGGTGTCAGAGGGGATTTAGTTTGCACTATATTTAACGTCAAATTGAAATTTATTGGTTCACTTAGGGGGGTATAAATTCATAATTAAGAGGTAATCCTTTGATCTAGTGGTTCTTATTCCTTCGTTATAATGTGTATTAGGATAAATTAGGGTTGAATTGTTCATACTTATAGATTAAGTGGGGGTCATAATGGATTTAGTATACCATATTATATTCGGTAAATTGAAAAATATTGGTTCTCTTAGGTTGGTATAAATTCATAATTAAGAGGTAATCCTTTGATCTAGTGGTTCTTATTCCTTCGTTATAATGTGTATTAGGATAAATTAGGGTTGAATTGTTCATACTTATAGATTAAGTGGGGTCATAATGGATTTAGTATACCATATTATATTCGGTAAATTGAAAAATATTGGTTCTCTTAGGTTGGTATAAATTCATAATTAAGAGGTAATCCTTTGATCTAGTGGTTCTTATTCCTTCGTTATAATGTGTATTAGGATAAATTAGGGTTTAATTGTTCATACTTATAGATTAAGTGGGGGTCATAATGGATTTAGTATACCATATTATTTCCAGTAAATTAAAAATTATAGGTTCACTTAGGTGGGTATAAATTCATAATACAGCGGTAATTCTTTTAACTAAGGTTCCTAATTCCTTTGTATTCATGTGTATTAGGGTAAACAAGGATTAAAATATTTGTATTTAATGATAAGAGGGTTTCTAAAGGGATTTAGTATGCCTTATATTTAATGTCAAATTGAAATTTCTTCCTGTACTCAGGGGGTATAAATTGATAAAACAATGTTTCTCCTGTTATCTATGGGTCCTAACATCTTTGTTTGAATGTATATTAGGATAAATGAGGGTAGAAATATTGATGCTTATAGATTAAGAGGTGGTCCGAAGGGATTTAGTATACCATATAATTAGCGGGAAATTCAAAATTATGGGTTTACTTTGGCAGGTATAAATTCATAATACAGGGGTATTCCTTTAAACTAGTGGTGATATCTCCTTGCTCTTAGTATGTATTAGGATAATTAAGGGTAGAAATATTGATACTTACAGAGTTAGAGGGTTTCCGAAGGGATTTAGTATACCATATATTTAACGTCAAATGGAAATTTTTGGGCATTCTCTGGGGGGTATAAAATCATAATACAGGGGTATTCATTTATACTAATGGTGTTAAATCTTTTGTTTTCATGTGTACTTGGATAAAATAGGGTAGAAATATTCATACTTACAGGTTTAGTGGGGGTCAGGAGGGATTTAGTATACCAAATATTTAACGTCAAATGGAAATTTTTGGGCATTCTCTGGGGGGTATAAAATCATAATACAGGGGTATTCATTTATACTAATGGTGTTAAATCTTTTGTTTTCATGTGTACTTGGATAAAATAGGGTAGAAATATTCATACTTACAGGTTTAGTGGGGGTCAGGAGGGATTTAGTATGCTTTATATTTAACGTCAAATTGAAAATTATGGGTATTCTCAGGGGGGTATAAATTGATAATACAAGGGTATTCCTGCTATCTATGGGTCCTTACATTTTTGTTTTAATGTATATTAGGATAAATGAGGGTAGAAATATTGATGCTTATAGATAAAGAGGTGGTCCGAAGGGATTTAGTATACCATATAATTAGCGGGAAATTCAAAATTATGGGTTTACTTTGGCAGGTATGAATTCATAATACAAGAGTATTCCTTTAAACTTGTCATGATATTTCCTTGCTCTTGATATGTATTAGGATAATTAAGGGAAGAAATATTGATACTTACAGATTAAGAGGGTTTCCGAAGGGATTTAGTATACCATATATTTAACGCCAAATGGAAATTTTTGGGCATTCTCAGAGGGGTATAAATTCATAATACAGGGGTATTTTTTTAAGCTAATGGTATGTTATCCTTTGTTTTGATATGCATTAGGATAAAATAGGGTAGAAATATTAATACTTAAAGGTTTAGTGGGGGTCAGGAGGGATTTAGTATACCAAATATTTAACGTCAAATGGAAATTTTTGGGCATTCTCTGGGGGGTATAAATTCATAATACAGGGGTATTTCTTTATACTAATGCTGTTAAATCTTTTGTTTTCATGTGTACTTGGATAAAATAGGGTAGAAGTATTCATACTTAGAGGTTTAGTGGGGGTCAGGAGGGATTTAGTATGCTTTATATTTAACATCAAATTGAAAATTATGGGTATACTCAGGGGGGTATAAATTGATAATACAAGGGTACTCCTGCTATCTATGGGTCCTTACATCTTTGTTTTAATGTATATTAGGATAAATGAGGGTAGAATTATTGATGCATATAGATTAAG
This sequence comes from Magallana gigas, assembly GCF_963853765.1. Taxonomy (NCBI): domain Eukaryota; kingdom Metazoa; phylum Mollusca; class Bivalvia; order Ostreida; family Ostreidae; genus Magallana; species Magallana gigas. The sequence goes on along the minus strand of NC_088858.1, from coordinate 56,778,861 downwards.
AGGTGGTCCGAAGGGATTTAGTATACCATATAATTAGCGGGAAATTCAAAATTATGGGTTTACTTTGGCAGGAATAAATTCATAATACAGGGGTATTCCTTTAAACTAGTGGTGATATCTCCTTGCTCTTAGTATGTCATAGGATAATTAAGGGTATAAATATTGATACTTACAGAGTTAGAGGGTTTCCGAAGGGATTTAGTATACCATATATTTAACGTCAAATTGAAAATTATAGGTATACTCAGGGGGGTATAAATTCATAATTCAGGGGTATTTCTTTAAGCTAATGGTATTTTATCCTTTGTTTTGATGTGTATTAGGATATAATAGGGTAGAAATATTAATATTTAAAGGTTTAGATGGGGTCAGGAGGGATTTAGTATACCAAATATTTAACGTCAAATGGAAATTTTTGGGCATTCTCTGGGGGGTATAAATTCATAATACAGGGGTATTTCTTTATATTAATGGTGTTAAATCTTTTGTTTTCATGTGTACTTGGATAAAATAGGGTAGAAATATTCATACTTAGAGGTTTAGTGGGGCTCAGGAGGGATTAAGTATGCTTTATATTTAACGTCAAATTGAAAATTATGGGTATACTCAGGGGGGTATAAATTGATAATACAAGTGTACTCCTGCTATCTATGGGTCCTTACATCTTTGTTTAAATGTATATTAGGGTAAATGAGGGTAGAATTATTGATGCTTATAGATTAAGAGGTGGTCCGAAGGGATTTAGTATACCATATAATTAGCGGGAAATTCAAAATTATGGGTTTACTTTGGCAGGTATAAGTTCATAATACAAGGGTATTCCTTCAAACTTGTTATGATATCTCCTTGCTCTTAGTATGTATTAGGATAATTAAGGGAAGAAATATTGATACTTACAGATTAAGAGGGTTTCCGAAGGGATTTAGTATACCATATATTTAACGTCAAATGGAAATTTTTGGGTATTCTCAGAGGGGTATAAATTCATAATTCAGGGGTATTTCTTTAAGCTAATGGTATTTTATCCTTTGTTTTGATGTGTATTAGGATAAAATAGGGTAGAAATATTAATACTTAAAGGTTTAGTGGGGGTCAGGAGGGATTTAGTATACCAAATATTTAACGTCAAATGGAAATTTTTGGGCATTGTCTGGGGGGTATAAATTCATAATACAGGGGTATTTCTTTATATTAATGGTGTTAAATCTTTTGTTTTCATGTGTACTTGGATAAAATAGGGTAGAAATATTCATACTTAGAGGTTTAGTGGGGGTCAGGAGGGATTAAGTATGCTTTATATTTAACTTCAAATTGAAAATTATGGGTATACTCAGTGGGGTATAAATTGATAATACAAGGGTACTCTTGCTATCTATGGGTCCTTACATCTTTGTTTTAATGTATATTAGGATAAATGAGGGTAGAATTATTGATGCTTATAGATTAAGAGGTGGTCCGAAGGGATTTAGTATACCATATAATTAGCGGGAAATTCAAAATTATGGGTTTACTTTGGCAGGTTTAAGTTCATAATACAAGGGTATTCCTTTAAACTTGTCATGATATCTCCTTGCTCTTAGTATGTATTAGGATAATTAAGGGAAGAAATATTGATACTTACAGATTAAGAGGGTTTCCGAAGGGATTTAGTATACCATATATTTAACGTCAAATGGAAATTTTTGGGTATTCTCAGAGGGGTATAAATTCATAATTCAGGGGTATTTCTTTAAGCTAATGGTATTTTATCCTTTGTTTTGATGTGTATTAGGATAAAATAGGGTAGAAATATTAATACTTAAATGTTTAGTGGGGGTCAGGAGGGATTTAGTATACCAAATATTTAACGTCAAAATTAATGGAAATTTTTGGGCATTCTCTGGGGGGTATAAATTCATAATACAGGGGTATTTCTTTATACTAATGGTGTTAAAACTTTTGTTTTCATGTGTGCTTGGATAAAATAGGGTACAAATATTCATACTTAGAGGTTTAGTGGGGGTCAGGAGGGATTTAGTATGCTTTATATTTAACGTCAAATTGAAAATTATGGGTATACTCAGGGGGGTATAAATTGATAATACAAGGGTACTCCTGCTATCTATGGGTCCTTACATCTTTGTTTTAATGTATATTAGGATAAATGAGGGTAGAATTATTGATGCTTATAGATTAAGAGGTGGTCCGAAGGGATTTAGTATACCATATAATTAGCGGGAAATTCAAAATTATGGGTTTACTTTGGCAGGTATAAATTCATAATACAGGGGTATTCCTTTAAACTAGTGGTGATATCTCCTTGCTCTTAGTATGTATTAGGATAATTAAGGGAAGAAATACTGATACTTACAGATTTAGAGGGTTTCCGAAGGGATTTAGTATACCATATATTTAACGTCAAATTGAAAATTATAGGTATACTCAGGGGGGTATAAATTGATAATACAAGGGTACTCCTGCTATCTATGGGTCCTTACATCTTTGTTTTAATGTATATTAGGATAAATGAGGGTAGAAATATTGATGCTTATAGATTAAGAGGTGGTCCGAAGGGATTTAGTATACCATATAATTAGCGGGAAATTCAAAATTATGGGTTTACTTTGGCAGGTATAAATTCATAATACAAAAGTATTCCTTTAAACTTGTCATGATATCTCCTTGCTCTTAATATGTATTAGGATAATTAAGGGAAGAAATATTGATACTTACAGATTAAGAGGGTTTCCGAAGGGATTTAGTATACCATATATTTAACGTCAAATGGAAATTTTTGGGTATTCTCAGAGGGGTATAGATTCATAACACAGGGGTATTTCTTTAAGCTAATGGCATGTTATCCTTTGTTTTGATGTGCATTAGGATAAAATAGGGTAGAAATATTAATACTTAAAGGTTTAGTGGGGGTCAGGAGGGATTTAGTATACCAAATATTTAACGTCAAATGGAAATTTTTGGGCATTCTCTGGGGGGTATAAATTCATAATACAGGGGTATTTCTTTATACTAATGGTGTTAAATCTTTTGTTTTCATGTGTACTTGGATAAAATAGGGTACAAATATTCATACTTAGAGGTTTAGTGGGGGTCAGGAGGGATTTAGTATGCTTTATATTTAACGTCAAATTGAAAATTATGGGTATACTCAGGGGGGTATAAATTGATAATACAAGGGTACTCCTGCTATCTATGGGTCCTTACATCTTTGTTTTAATGTATATTAGGATAAATGAGGGTAGAATTATTGATGCTTATAGATTAAGAGGTGGTCCGAAGGGATTTAGTATACCATATAATTAGCGGGAAATTCAAAATTATGGGTTTACTTTGGCAGGTATAAATTCATAATACAGGGGTATTCCTTTAAACTAGTGGTGATATCTCCTTGCTCTTAGTATGTATTAGGATAATTAAGGGAAGAAATACTGATACTTACAGATTTAGAGGGTTTCCGAAGGGATTTAGTATACCATATATTTAACGTCAAATGGAAATCTTTGGGTATTCTCAGAGGGGTATAAATTCATAATACAGGGGTATTTATTTAAGCTAATGGTATGTTATCCTTTGTTTTGATGTGTATTAGGATAAAATAGGGTAGAAATTTCAATACTTAAAGGTTTAGTGGGGGTCAGGAGGGATTTAGTATACTAAATATTTAATGTTCAATGGAAATTTTTGGGCATTCTCTGGGGGGTATAAATTCATAATACAGGGGTATTTCTTTATACTTTTTGTTTTAATGTGTACTAGGATAAAATAGGACAGACATTTTAATACTAAAAGATTTAGTGGGGGTCAGGAGGGATTTAGTATTCATTATATTTAACGTCAAATGGAAATTTTTGGGTATTCTAAGAGGGGTATAAATTCATAATACAGGGGTATTTCTTTAAGCTAATGGTATTTTATCCTTTGTTTTGATGTGTATTAGGATAAAATAGGGTAGAAATATTTATACTTTTAGGTTTAGTGGGGGTCAGGAGGGATTTAGTATTCATTATAATTAACGTGAAATGGAAATTTTTGGGCATTCTCTGGGGGGTATAAATTCATAATACAGGGGTATTTCTTTATACTAATGGTGTTAAATCTTTTGTTTTAATGTGTACTAGGATAAAATAGGACAGACATTTTAATACTAAAAGATTTAGTGGGGGTCAGGAGGGATTTAGTATTCATTGTATTTAACGTCAAATGGAAATTTTTGGGTATTCTAAGAGGGGTATAAATTCATAATACAGGGGTATTTCTTTAAGCTAATGGTATTTTATCCTTTGTTTTGATGTGTATTAGGATAAAATAGGGTAGAAATATTTATACTTATAGGTTTAGTGGGGGTCAGGAGGGATTTAGTATTCATTATAATTAACGTGAAATGGAAATTTTTGGGTATTCTCAGAGGGGTATAAATTCATAATACAGGGGTTTTTCTTTAAGCTAATGGTATTTTATCCTTTGTTTTGATGTGTATTAGGATAAAATAGGGTAGAAATTTTAATACTTATAGGTTTAGTGGGGGTAAGGAGGGATTTAGTATACCAAATATTTAACGTTCAATGGAAATTTTTGGGTATTCTCTGGGGGGTATAAATTCATAATACAGGGGTATTTCTTTATACTAATGGTGTTTAATCTTTTGTTTTAATGTGTACTAGGATAAAATAGGGCAGAAATTTTAATACTAAAAGATTTAGTGGGGGTCATGAGGAATTTAGTATTCATTGTATTTAACGTCAAATGGAAATGTTTGGGTATTCTCAGAGGGGTATAAATTCATAATACAGGGGTATTTCTTTAAGCTAATGGTATTTTATCCTTTGTTTTGATGTGTATTAGGATAAAATAGGGTAGAAATATTTATACTTATAGGTTTAGTGGGGGTCAGGAGGGATTTAGTATTCATTATAATTAACGTGAAATGGAAATTTTTGGGTATTCTCAGAGGGGTATAAATTCATAATACAGGGGTATTTCTTTAAGCTAATGGTATTTTATCCTTTGTTTTGATGTGTATTAGGATAAAATAGGGTAGAAATTTTAATACTTATAGGTTTAGTGGGGGTCAGGAGGGATTTAGTATTCATTATATTTAACGTGAAATGTAAATGTTTGGGTATTCTCAGAGGGGTATAAATTCATAATACAGGGGTATTTCTTTAAGCTAATGATATGTTATCCTTTGTTTTGATGTGCACTTGGATAAAATAGGGTATAAAGTTTAATACTTAGAGGTTTAGTTGGGGTCAGGAGGGATTTAGTATACCAAATATTTAACGTTCAATGGAAATTTTTGGGCATTCTCTGGGGGGTATAAATTCATAATACAGGGGTATTTCTTTATACTAATGGTGTTTAATCTTTTGTTTTAATGTGTACTAGGATAAAATAGGGCAGAAATTTTAATACTAAAAGATTTAGTGGGGGTCATGAGGAATTTAGTATTCATTATATTTAATGTCAAAATGGAATTTATTGGAATACTCCGGGGGGTATAAATTCATAACAGAGGGGTAATTCTTTTAACTAAGGGTCCTATATCCTTTGTATATATGTGTATTAGGACAAATAATGCTTGAAATATTGATACCTAAGATTTAGAGGGTTTCCGAAGGGACTTACTATGCCCAATATTTAACGTCAAATTGAAATTTAATGGCTTTTTCAAGTGGGTCAAATTTTTTTCAGAGGGTTTAACTGTAGAGTTTTTCAGTTATAATCTCTTAAGGGCTTTACAATAAACAATAAATCATGTAGAAATCAACAATATGATGCTTATTTTTAAGTTTACACCCTGCGCAGTTTGCACTTTATTTTATCCAAAATTGAAAAAAATGGGTCTACTCCAAGGTCCCTTAAACTTTTAAAGGGCTTTAATTGTGAAATTCATTTGTTATATTTTTTTTGAATACATGTAATTAAAGAATAAATCAGGCAGAAATTAATATTTACAAGGAGCATTACAAATTTAGACCCCCTACAGTATGTGCTTTATTTGACCAAAAGTAGAGAAATATGGGCTTACTCGAGGGGGTCCAAATTTTTTCAGAGGCTTTAACTGTGAAATATTTTAGTTATAATCTCTTAAGAACTTTACAATAAACAATAAATCATGAAGAAAATGTCCATTTGATGCAATATTTCATGAATTTCTCTGGGGTTTAGAGGACCAAAATATTGGATTAAGTTACAAGTAACTCTTTTTTTGTAAGGACCATAAATTCTTGTGATTATGGCAATAAGAGTTACTGGAAATAAATCAAATATTCTTATTCTATTTCAGTGTTATTCTACACCAATTACAACAGAGAAAAAGGCCCAAAACACTAGCCGGAAATTATCGGGCTCGAGATTCGATCGGGCTCGGTGTTGAAAAAAAACATTTGTGACAAAATGATTTCAAGGTGATATGGATTATACTTGTGTTTTTGGATTAAATCAGACTAATGCAAGGTAGGTTTGCATAAAATAAGTGTTAATAATTGTTCTTTATACTGTACTTGATTGTTTTGTCAACTGTTGATCCCGTAGTTGTTTATTTACAACATATAATTGACGAATGTTATATGTACATTGTGTACAATACATGTTGGGTGTCAAGCGTTTAAACTAAATGTAGTTACACATCTTAAACTGTTATAATAGTTTCTTTTAAGTGTTATACATGAAATATACTATTCAGAATAATGTTGTAAACTTCATACAATGACGAACGAATATACAGAAAAGTGTGTATGTGAGACATTTACAAAAAAACGTTGTTAAGTCTTTTGTAATCAATGATTGTACCCTTATTTATCTTTAATGATATTAATACACAGAAATAATCTCCATAAGTGCAAGTAAACTCCTTTTATTATAAAATTATACCCCCATCAAGGAGCTGAATAATTTCGGTTTAATGTGAACAAATCAGTAAAGTAAAACACTAAGGAAACCCTCGAAATCTTTTCGGATCAATATTTGCACCCTTATTTATCCGTTAATACATTCCTACAAAGAAATAATCGGTGTTAATTTAAGGACAAATATTTCTATAAAGAAATTACATCCCTAGGAAGAAGCCAATATTCTTCATTTTAATGTTAAAATAGGGATATAGTTAAATGCTCCGGAAGCCCCCTAAAACTTTTGAGATCAATAATAACACCCGTATTTCTCCTTTGATACATTAATACAAAGAAATAATCAGCATTAGTTTCAGGAAAAATTCTTTTATAAAGAAATTACACCCCCTGAGAAAACTCAAAATATTCTGTTTATCGTTAAAAAATCAGTAGACTTAATTAGTTTGAAAACTCCTTAATCTTTTGGTATGAATACCTACACCCTTTTATATCCTTAATTACATGAATACAAAGAAATAAACAAAATCAGTTAAATGAAAAATCACTTTATTAACAAATTACATCCTCAGGAAGGAACCCATATTCTTCATTTTAACGTTCAAAAATAGGTATAGTTAAACGCTAAGTAGACCCCCAAAAACTTTTGGGACTAAGACTTACACCATCAATTCTCCTTTAGTGCATTAATACAAAGAAATAATCAGCTTCAGTTTTAGGGAAAATTCTTTTATTGAGAAATAACACCCCCTGAGAAAACTCAAAATTTTCATTTTATCGTTAAAAAATCAGTGTAGTAAATCAGTTAGGAAACTCCTTAATCTTTTGGTATGAATACCTACACCCTTATATATCCTTAATTACATGAATACAAAGAAATAAACAGCAATAGTTTAAGGCAAAATCATTTTATTAAGAAATAACACCCCCACGAAGGAACCCATATTATTCATTTTAACGTTAACAAATGGATATACTTAAACGCTTAAGAGACTCCATAAATGTTTGAAAATTAATACTTACACCCTCATTTATCCTTTAATACATTAATACAGAGAAATAATCAGCATTAGCTTTAGGCAAAATCCTTTTATAAAGAAATTACACCCCCTGAGAAAACTCATAATTTTCTGTTTATCGTTAAAAAATCAGTAGACTTAATTAGTTTGGAAACTCCCTAAATCTTTTGATATGAATACTTACTCCCTTATATATCCTTAATTACATGAATACAAAGAAATAAACAAAATCAGTTAAATGAAAAATCACTTTATTAACAAATTACATCCTCAGGAAGGAACCCATATTCTTCATTTTAAAGTTCAAAAATAGGTATAGTTAAACGCTAAGTAGACCCCCAAAAACTTTTGGGATTAAGACTTACACCATCAATTCTCCTTGAGGGCATTAATACAAAGAAATAATCAGCTTTAGTTTTAGGGAAAATCCTTTTATTGAGAAATAACACCCCCTGAGAAAACTCAAAATTTTCATTTTATTGTTAAAAAATCAGTGTAGTAAATCAGTTAGGAAACTCCTTAATCTTTTGGTATGAATACCTACACCCTTATATATCCTTAATTACATGAATACAAAGAAATAAACAGCAATAGTTTAAGGCAAAATCATTTTATTAAGAAATAACACCCCCACGAAGGAACCCATATTATTCATTTTAACGTTAACAAATGGATATACTTAAACGCTTAAGAGACTCCATAAATGTTTGAAAATTAATACTTACACCCTCATTTATCCTTTAATACATTAATACAAAGAAATAATCAGCATTAGCTTTAGGCAAAATCCTTTTATAAAGAAATTACACCCCCTGAGAAAACTCATAATTTTCTGTTTATCATTTAAAATTCAGTATATTAAATCATTAAGGAAACTCCCTAAATATTTTGGTATGAATGCTAACACCCTTATATATCCTTAATTACATGAATACAGAGAAATAAATTGCATTAATTTATGGCAAAATCTTTTTATTTAGAAATTACACCCCCATGAAGGAGCCCATATTCTTTGTTTTAACGTTAACAAACTGATATAATTAAAACGCTTAAGAGACTCCCTAAAACTTTTGGTATGAATACTTACGCCCTTATATAACCTTAATTACATGAATACAAAGAAAAAAACAGCATTAATCAAATGAAAAATCTTTTTATTAAGGAATTACATCCCCATTAAGGAACCCATATTCTTCATTTTAACGTTAAAAAATGGATATAGTTAAACGCTTAGTAGACCTCCTAAAACTTTTGAGATTATGACTTACACCCTCAATTCTCCTTTAGTGCATTAATACAAAGAAATAATCAGCTTTAGTTTCAGGAAAAATCCTTTTATTGAGAAATAACACCTTCAGGGAAAACCCATAATTTTCATTTTATCGTTAAAAAATCAGTGTAGTAAATCATTTAGGAAACTCCCTAAATCTTTTGTTATGAATACCTACACGCGTATTTATTCTTCATTACATGAATACAAAGAAATAAACAGCAATAGTTGAAGGCAAAATCATTTCATTATGAAATATCAACTCCAAGAAAGAACCAATTTTTTCTATTTTAGCATTAAGAAATGGGTATACTTAAACGCTTGAGAGACCCCATAAATGTTTCAGAATTGTTACCTAAACCCTCATTTATCCTTTATTACAATAATACCAAGAATTAAACAGCATTAATTAGTTAAATGAAAAATCATTTAATTAAGAAATTACATCCCTAGGAAAGAACCCATATTCTTCAGTTTAACGTTCAAAAATGGATATAGTTAAACACTAAGTAGGCCCCCAAAAACTTCTGGGATTAAGACGTACACCCTCATTTCTTCTTGACTACATAAATACAAAGATATAATCAGCATTAGTTTCAGGAAAAATTCTTTCATTAAGAAATTATACCCCCCTAAAACAATCCATAATTTTCAATTTCTTGTTGAAAATCGGTATAGTTAATCACTTAAGAAACTCCCTAAATCTTTTGGGATCAATATTTGTTCCCTAATTTATCCTATATCACATCAATACAAAGTAATAAACACCTTTACCTTTAGGAAAAATCCCTTTATTACGAAATCAAACCCCCTTCAGAAAACCCATAATTTTCATTTTATCATTGAAAAATCAATATTGTTAACCACTAAGTAAACCCTCTTAATCTTAATAAATCAGTATTTATATCCTAATTTATCCTAAGTTACATTGAAACAAAGAAGTAATGACCATTAGTTTAGAGGATGATCGTATTATTTTAAACTTACACCCCCTGTAGGAAAGCCCTTGTTATGAATTTATCATTTAAAAATCTATATTCTTAATCACTTTGCTTTGGTATTTTTATCTTTTAATACTCTCTTTTATCCTGATTTATATTTTGAGTACAGTTACCTGAAAGTAGAAACAGGATGAAATTTAATGCATTTAGCTATAAGTTCAGTATCCACCCCTTCATGTACACTACTGAGATGGTCTTCTCCATATGCTGAAGGATTATCAGCTAAATAACCTTTAAACCGTTTATTTTTTGTTTTGAAGTAGTACAGTTCCATGACTATGCACGAGGGTTCGATTCCCTCCCTAGGCATTATGGAACAGAAAGCTGGTGCAAAGCGGGCAGATAGCCTAGTGGCCCCGCATAGTCAGAGCTGTAATTATAATCATGATAGAATAAATTGATTCAAAAACATTAAAAGTGCTTCTTAGAGAAAATGTCACAAATATAAGAAGTGTTGTGCTTGATAAAAGTTAACCATTAGATTGTACATGTATTCTTTTTTTCTGTTGATAGTAGGAATTAAACCCACTCCTTTTCCTGGTTGATAACATAAAATGTGCTCCAATACATCATATCAGCTTTATTGATGATTACAAAATCTAATTCAGAGAGAGAGAAAGAGAGAGAGAGATCTTTGTTTGTAAATGGTACAGTTCAATGACAATGTACGAGGGTTCGATTCCCTCCCTAGGCATAATGGAACAAGCTGGTGCAAAGCGGGCAGATAGCCTAGTGGCCCCGCATAGTCAGAGCTGTATACATAACGATAATTAATTGCTTCTAAAACATTCAAAGTGCATCTTAGAGAAAATGACACAGATAGCTATAAGAACAAGTGTTTTGTTTGATAAAAGTTAACCATTAGATTGTACATGTATCACCTATTTTCTGTTGATAGTGGGAATTGAACCCACTCCTTTTCCTGGGGGGTAACAGGAAATGTGCTCGAATACACCATATCAGCTTTATTGGTGATTATGTAATCTAATTAAGAGAGAGATAGAGAGAGAGATCTTTGTAAGTAGTTCAGTTCAATGACTATGTACGAGGGTTCGATTCCCTCCCTAGGCATATGGAACAAGCTGGTGCAAAGCGGGCAGATAGCCTAGTGGCCCCACATAGTCAGAACTGTATACATAATGATAGGACAAATTGCTTCTAAAACATTCAAAGTGCTTCTTAGAGAAAATGTCACAAATAGCTATAAGAAGAAGTGTTGTGCTTGACAAAAGATACTTATAAGATTGTGCATGTATCACCATTTTTTGTTGACAGTGGGAATTGAACCCACTCCTTTTCCTGGTTGATAACAGGAAATGTGCTCGAATACACCATATCAGCTGTATTGGTGATTATGTAATCTAATTGAGAGAGAGAAAGAGAGAGACAGAGATAAATCTTGTTTGTTTGTAGGTAGTATGCAGTTCTATGACTATGTACGAGGGTTCAATTCCCTCCCTAGGCATTATGGAACAGAAAGCTGGTGCAAAGTGGGCAGATAGCCTAGTGGCCCCGCATAGTCAGAGCTGCATAGATAATACATAACAATCAGGTTCAAACATCTCCAAAAATATAGAGAAAAACGACTATCTTGACATTAATTCAAGTATTTCCATGACAGGGCAATGCGACAATACTAATCGAGTAACAATTTAATCGAGTTTTTGTCGATTTCGACTCGTTCAAAAAATTCACCCTATCAAATAATAAAATACATCAAGTGACTAGTTCGGGTCAGAAAATCTCCAAAAATAGACAGCAACATGAATACGTTTATGTAAATTTAAGTATTTCGATGTCCAGACAATGCGATAAACCTCATTAGTTAACGATATAATGTTTATTTTAACGATTTATAAGCGTTCAACAATTTCACCCTCTGACTTTTGAGTTCGGACCCTTGATGGTCATTAAGTTACAAAAGTGTCGCTACCGGGGTTAGCTATCTCAGAGACTATCGAAGATATTGCGACGGGACCCAGAGGGTTAGAAACCGTTTTTGATGTTTTCTACAGATCCGCTAACGGTCAAAAATGAAAAGCGGCAAAGTGGCCAAACCCCGAAACATTAAGTTACGATTGACACTATTTAAGTTACGAAGCACACTTTTAAGTTACAAGGCACACTTTTTTAAGTTACGAAGCACACTTTTTTTCATTAAGTTACAAAAAGTGTGCCTTTAAGTTACGAAAAGTGTGCTTTTTGACCCATTCTCCTAACCCTAACCCTAACCCTAACCCTAACCCTAACCCTAACCCTAACCCTAACCCTAACCCTAACCCTAACCCTAACCCTAACCCTAACCCTGTCACATGAAATATCCACCAACCCTTCCCCAACCCGGAAGTTTAAGGGCTAACCCCGAGCTAACCCTGATTTTTAGGGTCATCCCGGGTTTATCATCTAAAATCTAATCCCAGACCTTGATATTCGGGGATAATGTTGTACAGAGGTAGGTCACATGAAATATCCACCAACCCTTCCCCAACCCGGAAGTTTAAGGGCTAACCCCGAGCTAACCCTGATTTTTAGGGTCATCCCGGGTTTATCATCTAAAATCTAATCCCAGACCTTGATATTCGGGGATAATGTTGTACAGAGGTAGGTCACATGAAATATCCACCAACCCTTCCCCAACCCGGAAGTTTAAGGGCTAACCCCGAGCTAACCCTGATTTTTAGGGTCATCCCGGGTTTATCATCTAAAATCTAATCCCAGACCTTGATATTCGGGGATAATGTTGTACAGAGGTAGGTCACATGAAATATCCACCAACCCTTCCCCAACCCGGAAGTTTAAGGGCTAACCCCGAGCTAACCCTGATTTTTAGGGTCATCCCGGGTTTATCATCTAAAATCTAATCCCAGACCTTGATATTCGGGGATAATGTTGTACAGAGGTAGGTCACATGAAATATCCACCAACCCTTCCCCAACCCGGAAGTTTAAGGGCTAACCCCGAGCTAACCCTGATTTTTAGGGTCATCCCGGGTTTATCATCTAAAATCTAATCCCAGACCTTGATATTCGGGGATAATGTTGTACAGAGGTAGGTCACATGAAATATCCACCAACCCTTCCCCAACCCGGAAGTTTAAGGGCTAACCCCGAGCTAACCCTGATTTTTAGGGTCATCCCGGGTTTATCATCTAAAATCTAATCCCAGACCTTGATATTCGGGGATAATGTTGTACAGAGGTAGGTCACATGAAATATCCACCAACCCTTCCCCAACCCGGAAGTTTAAGGGCTAACCCCGAGCTAACCCTGATTTTTAGGGTCATCCCGGGTTTATCATCTAAAATCTAATCCCAGACCTTGATATTCGGGGATAATGTTGTACAGAGGTAGGTCACATGAAATATCCACCAACCCTTCCCCAACCCGGAAGTTTAAGGGCTAACCCCGAGCTAACCCTGATTTTTAGGGTCATCCCGGGTTTATCATCTAAAATCTAATCCCAGACCTTGATATTCGGGGATAATGTTGTACAGAGGTAGGTCACATGAAATATCCACCAACCCTTCCCCAACCCGGAAGTTTAAGGGCTAACCCCGAGCTAACCCTGATTTTTAGGGTCATCCCGGGTTTATCATCTAAAATCTAATCCCAGACCTTGATATTCGGGGATAATGTTGTACAGAGGTAGGTCACATGAAATATCCACCAACCCTTCCCCAACCCGGAAGTTTAAGGGCTAACCCCGAGCTAACCCTGATTTTTAGGGTCATCCCGGGTTTATCATCTAAAATCTAATCCCAGACCTTGATATTCGGGGATAATGTTGTACAGAGGTAGGTCACATGAAATATCCACCAACCCTTCCCCAACCCGGAAGTTTAAGGGCTAACCCCGAGCTAACCCTGATTTTTAGGGTCATCCCGGGTTTATCATCTAAAATCTAATCCCAGACCTTGATATTCGGGGATAATGTTGTACAGAGGCTGTTGAAATTAAATATACATTAAACTTTCCCAAACTTGGATTTTTAAAGGGATAAAGTTTTATCCACTATGTATAACTGATGTTGCGCTGGGCGGACTGTTGAAAAACTAACCAACAAATTATTTTAAAGATCATTCGTTTATTAGTTTTCATATTTGTTGTTAAAACATACTCATTTTTTACTCTTATCAAAAATGACATCAACATATATTTTATGAAGTTACTTTCCTTACATCAACATAATGTTAATATAATATATAGCTTCCTGCTTCTTTTACCTTTCATTACTTTAACAAATTTCCTTGCACTAACAAAAGGTTTACATAAAGGATAACATAAATGATAAGCAATACTTAGTGAACAGATGCTTTTCTTTTTACACAAACCATAAGCAAACTTTTATTGCAAATCATTCCCAACTAAGTTGTCTAGCTCTTGCTGGAGCTTTGTTCTTTCGTTGATTGCTCTTTTCTTCTTGACTATTTTCTTTACTTTGTCCTGTAAATAGTTGGTGAAATCCCCGCGAACGTCTGGCTTCCATCCCTCGCTCCATATGCGATCCTCCACACCATCTTTTATCAAATTTTGGATGTCTACCATTTTTGCTATTGTAACAAAACAACACTTTTTGAGTTCTCATTCTATCTCAAAGCATAAGCATTACGAATAAATGAAACTGGCATTCATTCTTTTATCTTAATTTAACTATAAACGTTTCCCCGTTGCTATACATGGAGTATATTATACTTACTTGGAGAAATGGTTTCCTGCAATCCCAGCCAGTAATGAATGTACGCTAGCTGTAACTTCGAAACTTTTTCCTGTTCTTTGCGGTAGCTCCTTTCGATGCTCTTGAACACTTCCGCGACTTCTTTTCTTATGTTTTCATTTAATTCTTCCACAGATGTCGCGATCTTAGCTTCTGTTTCCTCTTGTTCAAATTCTTCATTGTCTATCATTTTTCTCTTTTTAGGATTTACTAGAGCCATTTCTAACTCGTCTATTCTCGAGTTCACTTGACTAATTTGGAAGGAAAGTGCGTTTTCAAATTCAGGCTTCACCTCTTTATCAATTTTCTTATGAATCTGGTCCAAATCAGCTTCGAACTTGGCACATTCTGTTCCTGAGTCCAATTTTTTTTCAAGGTTTTCAAGCTTAATACCAACTTCTCTTATTTTACGACTGAACTTCCCGAGAGTCTCAAGGACAAATTCTCTTAAGGCTTCATACTTTGGATCGTTTTCATCTATCAAATATGATTCAAAAACATGCATGTAAAGTTGTAATATGCTTGCTATATTAAGCAATGTTTCAATATCTATGTTATAAAAATTACCTTCGGATAGCCAGTCATTCTCCATACTGCTATTTAATTCAAGACAAGTGAGGAATCTGTAATGCACAGGAACATCGTAAAATAATTAAAATAAACGTATGTGACAAAATATTTTGTTTTATAAGAACAAAACCAATTGTGTTTGATTGAGTCATTTTAATCTTATCTATGGAAGTCTGTACATATTCTAAAATTGTAGAATGATTTAATATTATTTTTTTATTTGAACTTCCTTTAGACAAACAAGAAATTAATTTTGCATTCTAAACATTCTTTATCATTAGGTATACTGATTACTTTCAATTAATGAATTGCTTACCTCTCCTAAGAAAATCACCGTCTGCACTGAAGGAGTGACAAGGAAACAATGACTGTGCTTTCTGTGTTAACGTTAGCAGGCGCTCTGAGTGATGGGAAAGACTAGTTAACACGGCTTGTGTATCATCAATCCATAAGCTCAACGTTCGAGTAAGCATTTGCAACTGCCAAATATTAGAGTTTACTTTGTCCTGTAATTGCAAGTTATGGTAAAAGATTATCTTACCGTTTTAAATTGTAAAACAGTTCAAAAAGAAGTGAAATAGTTCATTCATACTTTTTTGTGCGTGATTTATTTAGTACGCTATGTTTGCGGACAAAGATCTGTCTGCGAACTTAAACCATTAATAAATTATACACTATGATAAAAAAAAATTCAAAACATTTTCAATTTTCTTATTCAACAGAAATGGAGACTTTGTGAAATCATGACCTTGAAGAAAAAAAACCCTTTCTCAGTATTTAATTGAAGTTCTTAGTTCATTAGGTTGATTCACAAGAAACTTTTAGCCATCTAAACAATTTTTTATTCTTAAGTACTTCCATTCTCTACACAATACATTATCAAAAAATAGACTCGACGGAAACTTTTTAAGAAGTTAAAAAAATGTTCTAAATTTCACAAACTCCCTGATAAATGTTTGATAAAGAAATAAAAGTCAAAGATTACTTTTTTCACATTTACTTCCAAATTAAATACTCAGACAAAAATAAACTTAGACAAAATTTATTTGCTTTAGTGATTGCCGATGTAGAAATTCCGAAATCAACAATATCCTGCTTATAATCAAACATGACTTATAACTCACATAACTGTTAAATGTAAATGCAATTAAATTATGCTTCTTGCAGCATATATTTACTTATTTGAAAGTCTTTGTAGTTTTGTTTCAAAAGCCCGAAATGTGCGGAAAGGAATATTTGATCTTAAACACTGTAATTTAAAGCGTTCGTATTTTTCACGAATGGTAACTTCTGCCAACCTTTGAGCATGCAGGAATTCCAACTCTTGAGCTGACCAGGGAGCTTTCAAGGATGTAGAAATCGGGAAGCAAGTGGAAGTTCTTCGATGTCCGATGTCTTTATCAAATAGAATAGGGTCATCGTCAGCATTGTCATGATCGACGTATTTTGGGGGGAGTTCTTCGACTTTATTGTCATTGGTAGTAACCTCTTCTGATTGCTTTGTTTCTCCCTTCTTCGTACTTTTCTTTTCTGCTCCTGTCAACATTTCAAGTTTATGTGGGATGGTGAAGTGCAAGCGATTTAACTGCAAATTGCGAAATCTAAAGCTGGCCAATTGCAACTTTGACAAAATCTCCAAGGCGATCAGTTTGTTTTTATCTACCGGTAGGTCGATCGTCAGTAAAGCTAACCTGTCATATTCGACATATTGGCCCTGCATCAAAAGTGCAATACAGCTGATATACGTCATTGTTATTACTAATTGTTCCATATCCATATTTTCTTTCTGGAGCCTTCGAAGGCACATTGTTAACCAAGGAAGAATCTTTGGGGTTTTCTTAATCTTACTTGGGTATATTAGCCCCCGTTTTTCCAATTCACCTCTTACTAAATCTGATATTGTGACAAGTGTGTTTTCTGTGATATCTGTAGAACGTTTGTCATATACAACCGTCCAGAATTTATCATTAAATGACCAAGTCAGTGTCATATTCCCATGCCTGTCATATGTTGTAACAGCTGGAAAATGTTTAAGGTCAAGTTCAAGAATACCAGCTTTTATGACTTCTGCCACTGATATATTACTTTTATCCAAGAGCAGGTACAAGCTGGGGAAAACCATTTGGGAATTTGTTCTTCTGTTTGTTGTTAACAGTTTGACCAGCGATCTAATTGTTACAGCACCGACTGTCTTAAATGTTGTCTTGCAAGATTTTATCTCTCGTAGGAAATCTTCAAAAAGAACGTAACTGGCAGCCTTGCCAGTTTCGTGCAGGTCATGTAGTAAGGCAACAACCAAATGTCGACCAATGACTCCATAGCTGCCATCCAAGTGATCGTGCAATCCCACTGACCGTTTTATCATCTTAGATATGACCTCAGATGTTGTCCATATTTCTTGTGGGGGAATGCTATATTCGTTTTGCATACAGGTTGAGTACACTTCTAAAGATAGAAATCCATAGTGGTCAGTTGAACTTCTACTGGGACCAAGAGCTCCTGGTCCTAGATTGATAGAGTAAGATGTACTCCTTCCACAAAGTGGCTTTCCCCACAAAAGTTTTTCGGAGGCTAGTTCCAACTGATAGGATTGCCAGGTGGCACGCACATTTCCTGTTTTTTTATACTCGTTCAATAATTCTTTAAGTTCCTTGCAAATCCATAAACCCAAATGTCGAATGCATGTTAGAATATGCAAAGGAAAAGGCACCAACAGAGGTACAGTTTCTAAAAGTACTTCTAGATTGGTTAAATTAATAAAATCCGTAGCATTTATATGGTCAGCAACTGAATCCTGCGAAACAACAAACTCAATCCTACATGTACTTCTCCTTAGTAATGTCCAGTTGCTTTGCAATGTAGATATATAATGATCAGCGTCGCGTAGGAATGCCTCTGCTGTCGATCGTGGGAAACACATACCTCCAACAATGCAACCCGACACTGGATGATATCGACAATTGGGTTGACGATGTGGAATGTCAGCGTAAAGTTGAACAAACTGCACCTCGTGTGGAAAACGACAAATCGTCCGCAAACAAGTTTTGATATCCATTGGTCTTCCATCTAGATTGCTCTGATAGTTTGCACAGTCTTTGAATGATAAGCATGTACAAAGTGTTCCTCTGTGGCCGATGATTTGTTGCAATCCCGCAGTAGACCAAAGAAGATCAACTTCTTCAGAGTCTGACAGTATGTTTGCAGCAACATGGATAGTTGTACGCAATGTAAATTGGGTATTAAAATCTGACAATGATAATCCACAGGTCATTTTTTCACCAAAGCGGAAGCAAAATATGATTGGTCTCAAAAGTCCAGTTTGGGTCAGTTGGTTTAAAGATGCTTGCAAAGCATCGAGTATTGCATAACAATCGTCAGGTAAAATGAACATTTTTCGAACGTCATTTATGTCATTCTTTTCGAGAGTTCTTCTAGCCTCTCCACGCAAAGCAAGAGCCATTAGTGTATTTTTAAAATTCTCTCTCAGCTGAAGAAATGTGGCGAGGGCTTGTTGTCTCACTTGCTGAATGGATAATGCAACTGAATGCATCTGGTGCATAGGAATTAAAGCTATCCAACATTCCCACCCTCTTTCATAAAATAGCTGGAACCCTAAGCTGTTTGAGAAGGTCATAAGTTCGCTTTTACTGTATTCTGTTAATCTGACGTGCTTTTTCAAAAAGCCTCTAACGTTCCGTAGACTTGCATTATCATTTGGAAACAGTGTGATATGTCTCACGGGCATTCTTATTGCGGCCAAAGATTTAAACTCCACAACGCATCCATCAATGTCAAAGGAATATCTCAACCATACTTCTCTTTCTACTTCATCGACTGTCAGACATCTGCCAAAAATCCGATCATCCCTTCTTAAAAAGAGTTGTGGTGTTTCAGATACAGAATTGTACGCCTTGGCTAGGTTGAAATTCTCCAACACCGTTTCAGAAAAAGTTTGTTCCGTATCTTCCATATCCATCTAAAATTTTTAAAAAAATATGACGTGTTTAGACACTCGTAATGAGAAAAGCTTTTTTTTTTTATAATATCTAATTTTCAACTTAGATGATGATAAGAAATAATTACCCGGCATTATATCTCAATTAATTAATTTTTTAACAAACATATATATTAAACTCTATTCTCAAAGATCAACCTTGGGTTAAACCCGAGTATAGTCTAGGGTATATTCCGGGGTAAACCTAAATATAACTCGGCCTTTACCATGGTTAAATCCAGGGTACACCCGGGTAAAACCCAGGGTATACGCTGGGTTTAACCAAGAGTATGCCCGGGTTTAACACAGATTAAACGCGGGTTTAACCTAGAGTATACCCAGGTTTAACCCAGGGTATACCCGGGTTTAACCCAGGGTATACCCAGGTTTAACCCAGGGTATACCCGGGTTTAACCCAGGGTATACCCGGGTTTAACCCAGGGTATACCCGGGGTAAACCCAGGGTATACCCGGGTTAAACCCGGGATAAACTCAGGGTATACCCGGGTTAAACCCAGGATATACCCGGGTTTAACCCAGGGTATACCCTGGGTACACCAAGGGTATACCCGGGGTAAACCCAGGGTATAACCGGGGTAAACCCAGGGTATACCCGGGGTATACCCAGGGTAAACTCAGGGTATACCCTAGTTGATCCCAGTGTATACACGGGTTCAACACAGAGTAAAACAATGTTAGACCTTAAGTTTAATGAGCCAAAGTTTTTAACGTAATTATCTTAATTACGTATATCAAAAAGTTTCATTAATATCAATCATTCACTACATTTGATGAATATCTTGCTACAATTGAAATTTAATTGTAAACTATAGATCAATTCAATAGTCTATCAATTACTACCAGGAATAACTACTATGTTTATAAAATTTCATATATATTGCTAATTAACATTAGAATGCAGGATAATGAGCAATTAAATAATGATATTAAAAAATGCAGTTACCTTTAACAAGTGAAAAACCCATATAATCCAACAAAGTCACAATCAAAAGAATGATAAAACACCAAATCATCAGATATTTATAGAAAGAAATGATTGACAGTCAGGTGGATCAATAGGCGGAGTCCCGCATTCCCGCACACGCATCTCGTCAAAGTGCCTATACCCTAACCCTAACCCTAACCCTAACCCTAACCCAACCCTAACCCTAACCCTAACCCTAACCCTAACCCTAACCCTAACCTTAACCCTAACCCTAACCCAACCCTAACCCTAACCCTAACCCTCACATGAAATATCCACCAACCCTTCCCCAACCCGGAAGTTTAAGGGCTAACCCCGAGCTAACCCTGATTTTTAGGGTCATCCCGGGTTTATCATCTAAAATCTAATCCCAGACCTTGATATTCGGGGATAATGTTGTACAGAGGTAGGTCACATGAAATATCCACCAACCCTTCCCCAACCCGGAAGTTTAAGGGCTAACCCCGAGCTAACCCTGATTTTTAGGGTCATCCCGGGTTTATCATCTAAAATCTAATCCCAGACCTTGATATTCGGGGATAATGTTGTACAGAGGTAGGTCACATGAAATATCCACCAACCCTTCCCCAACCCGGAAGTTTAAGGGCTAACCCCGAGCTAACCCTGATTTTTAGGGTCATCCCGGGTTTATCATCTAAAATCTAATCCCAGACCTTGATATTCGGGGATAATGTTGTACAGAGGTAGGTCACATGAAATATCCACCAACCCTTCCCCAACCCGGAAGTTTAAGGGCTAACCCCGAGCTAACCCTGATTTTTAGGGTCATCCCGGGTTTATCATCTAAAATCTAATCCCAGACCTTGATATTCGGGGATAATGTTGTACAGAGGTAGGTCACATGAAATATCCACCAACCCTTCCCCAACCCGGAAGTTTAAGGGCTAACCCCGAGCTAACCCTGATTTTTAGGGTCATCCCGGGTTTATCATCTAAAATCTAATCCCAGACCTTGATATTCGGGGATAATGTTGTACAGAGGTAGGTCACATGAAATATCCACCAACCCTTCCCCAACCCGGAAGTTTAAGGGCTAACCCCGAGCTAACCCTGATTTTTAGGGTCATCCCGGGTTTATCATCTAAAATCTAATCCCAGACCTTGATATTCGGGGATAATGTTGTACAGAGGTAGGTCACATGAAATATCCACCAACCCTTCCCCAACCCGGAAGTTTAAGGGCTAACCCCGAGCTAACCCTGATTTTTAGGGTCATCCCGGGTTTATCATCTAAAATCTAATCCCAGACCTTGATATTCGGGGATAATGTTGTACAGAGGTAGGTCACATGAAATATCCACCAACCCTTCCCCAACCCGGAAGTTTAAGGGCTAACCCCGAGCTAACCCTGATTTTTAGGGTCATCCCGGGTTTATCATCTAAAATCTAATCCCAGACCTTGATATTCGGGGATAATGTTGTACAGAGGTAGGTCACATGAAATATCCACCAACCCTTCCCCAACCCGGAAGTTTAAGGGCTAACCCCGAGCTAACCCTGATTTTTAGGGTCATCCCGGGTTTATCATCTAAAATCTAATCCCAGACCTTGATATTCGGGGATAATGTTGTACAGAGGTAGGTCACATGAAATATCCACCAACCCTTCCCCAACCCGGAAGTTTAAGGGCTAACCCCGAGCTAACCCTGATTTTTAGGGTCATCCCGGGTTTATCATCTAAAATCTAATCCCAGACCTTGATATTCGGGGATAATGTTGTACAGAGGTAGGTCACATGAAATATCCACCAACCCTTCCCCAACCCGGAAGTTTAAGGGCTAACCCCGAGCTAACCCTGATTTTTAGGGTCATCCCGGGTTTATCATCTAAAATCTAATCCCAGACCTTGATATTCGGGGATAATGTTGTACAGAGGTAGGTCACATGAAATATCCACCAACCCTTCCCCAACCCGGAAGTTTAAGGGCTAACCCCGAGCTAACCCTGATTTTTAGGGTCATCCCGGGTTTATCATCTAAAATCTAATCCCAGACCTTGATATTCGGGGATAATGTTGTACAGAGGTAGGTCACATGAAATATCCACCAACCCTTCCCCAACCCGGAAGTTTAAGGGCTAACCCCGAGCTAACCCTGATTTTTAGGGTCATCCCGGGTTTATCATCTAAAATCTAATCCCAGACCTTGATATTCGGGGATAATGTTGTACAGAGGTAGGTCACATGAAATATCCACCAACCCTTCCCCAACCCGGAAGTTTAAGGGCTAACCCCGAGCTAACCCTGATTTTTAGGGTCATCCCGGGTTTATCATCTAAAATCTAATCCCAGACCTTGATATTCGGGGATAATGTTGTACAGAGGTAGGTCACATGAAATATCCACCAACCCTTCCCCAACCCGGAAGTTTAAGGGCTAACCCCGAGCTAACCCTGATTTTTAGGGTCATCCCGGGTTTATCATCTAAAATCTAATCCCAGACCTTGATATTCGGGGATAATGTTGTACAGAGGTAGGTCACATGAAATATCCACCAACCCTTCCCCAACCCGGAAGTTTAAGGGCTAACCCCGAGCTAACCCTGATTTTTAGGGTCATCCCGGGTTTATCATCTAAAATCTAATCCCAGACCTTGATATTCGGGGATAATGTTGTACAGAGGCTGTTGAAATTAAATATACATTAAACTTTCCCAAACTTGGATTTTTAAAGGGATAAAGTTTTATCCACTATGTATAACTGATGTTGCGCTGGGCGGACTGTTGAAAAACTAACCAACAAATTATTTTAAAGATCATTCGTTTATTAGTTTTCATATTTGTTGTTAAAACATACTCATTTTTTACTCTTATCAAAAATGACATCAACATATATTTTATGAAGTTACTTTCCTTACATCAACATAATGTTAATATAATATATAGCTTCCTGCTTCTTTTACCTTTCATTACTTTAACAAATTTCCTTGCACTAACAAAAGGTTTACATAAAGGATAACATAAATGATAAGCAATACTTAGTGAACAGATGCTTTTCTTTTTACACAAACCATAAGCAAACTTTTATTGCAAATCATTCCCAACTAAGTTGTCTAGCTCTTGCTGGAGCTTTGTTCTTTCGTTGATTGCTCTTTTCTTCTTGACTATTTTCTTTACTTTGTCCTGTAAATAGTTGGTGAAATCCCCGCGAACGTCTGGCTTCCATCCCTCGCTCCATATGCGATCCTCCACACCATCTTTTATCAAATTTTGGATGTCTACCATTTTTGCTATTGTAACAAAACAACACTTTTTGAGTTCTCATTCTATCTCAAAGCATAAGCATTACGAATAAATGAAACTGGCATTCATTCTTTTATCTTAATTTAACTATAAACGTTTCCCCGTTGCTATACATGGAGTATATTATACTTACTTGGAGAAATGGTTTCCTGCAATCCCAGCCAGTAATGAATGTACGCTAGCTGTAACTTCGAAACTTTTTCCTGTTCTTTGCGGTAGCTCCTTTCGATGCTCTTGAACACTTCCGCGACTTCTTTTCTTATGTTTTCATTTAATTCTTCCACAGATGTCGCGATCTTAGCTTCTGTTTCCTCTTGTTCAAATTCTTCATTGTCTATCATTTTTCTCTTTTTAGGATTTACTAGAGCCATTTCTAACTCGTCTATTCTCGAGTTCACTTGACTAATTTGGAAGGAAAGTGCGTTTTCAAATTCAGGCTTCACCTCTTTATCAATTTTCTTATGAATCTGGTCCAAATCAGCTTCGAACTTGGCACATTCTGTTCCTGAGTCCAATTTTTTTTCAAGGTTTTCAAGCTTAATACCAACTTCTCTTATTTTACGACTGAACTTCCCGAGAGTCTCAAGGACAAATTCTCTTAAGGCTTCATACTTTGGATCGTTTTCATCTATCAAATATGATTCAAAAACATGCATGTAAAGTTGTAATATGCTTGCTATATTAAGCAATGTTTCAATATCTATGTTATAAAAATTACCTTCGGATAGCCAGTCATTCTCCATACTGCTATTTAATTCAAGACAAGTGAGGAATCTGTAATGCACAGGAACATCGTAAAATAATTAAAATAAACGTATGTGACAAAATATTTTGTTTTATAAGAACAAAACCAATTGTGTTTGATTGAGTCATTTTAATCTTATCTATGGAAGTCTGTACATATTCTAAAATTGTAGAATGATTTAATATTATTTTTTTATTTGAACTTCCTTTAGACAAACAAGAAATTAATTTTGCATTCTAAACATTCTTTATCATTAGGTATACTGATTACTTTCAATTAATGAATTGCTTACCTCTCCTAAGAAAATCACCGTCTGCACTGAAGGAGTGACAAGGAAACAATGACTGTGCTTTCTGTGTTAACGTTAGCAGGCGCTCTGAGTGATGGGAAAGACTAGTTAACACGGCTTGTGTATCATCAATCCATAAGCTCAACGTTCGAGTAAGCATTTGCAACTGCCAAATATTAGAGTTTACTTTGTCCTGTAATTGCAAGTTATGGTAAAAGATTATCTTACCGTTTTAAATTGTAAAACAGTTCAAAAAGAAGTGAAATAGTTCATTCATACTTTTTTGTGCGTGATTTATTTAGTACGCTATGTTTGCGGACAAAGATCTGTCTGCGAACTTAAACCATTAATAAATTATACACTATGATAAAAAAAAATTCAAAACATTTTCAATTTTCTTATTCAACATAAATGGAGACTTTGTGAAATCATGACCTTGAAGAAAAAAAACCCTTTCTCAGTATTTAATTGAAGTTCTTAGTTCATTAGGTTGATTCACAAGAAACTTTTAGCCATCTAAACAATTTTTTATTCTTAAGTACTTCCATTCTCTACACAATACATTATCAAAAAATAGACTCGACGGAAACTTTTTAAGAAGTTAAAAAAATGTTCTAAATTTCACAAACTCCCTGATAAATGTTTGATAAAGAAATAAAAGTCAAAGATTACTTTTTTCACATTTACTTCCAAATTAAATACTCAGACAAAAATAAACTTAGACAAAATTTATTTGCTTTAGTGATTGCCGATGTAGAAATTCCGAAATCAACAATATCCTGCTTATAATCAAACATGACTTATAACTCACATAACTGTTAAATGTAAATGCAATTAAATTATGCTTCTTGCAGCATATATTTACTTATTTGAAAGTCTTTGTAGTTTTGTTTCAAAAGCCCGAAATGTGCGGAAAGGAATATTTGATCTTAAACACTGTAATTTAAAGCGTTCGTATTTTTCACGAATGGTAACTTCTGCCAACCTTTGAGCATGCAGGAATTCCAACTCTTGAGCTGACCAGGGAGCTTTCAAGGATGTAGAAATCGGGAAGCAAGTGGAAGTTCTTCGATGTCCGATGTCTTTATCAAATAGAATAGGGTCATCGTCAGCATTGTCATGATCGACGTATTTTGGGGGGAGTTCTTCGACTTTATTGTCATTGGTAGTAACCTCTTCTGATTGCTTTGTTTCTCCCTTCTTCGTACTTTTCTTTTCTGCTCCTGTCAACATTTCAAGTTTATGTGGGATGGTGAAGTGCAAGCGATTTAACTGCAAATTGCGAAATCTAAAGCTGGCCAATTGCAACTTTGACAAAATCTCCAAGGCGATCAGTTTGTTTTTATCTACCGGTAGGTCGATCGTCAGTAAAGCTAACCTGTCATATTCGACATATTGGCCCTGCATCAAAAGTGCAATACAGCTGATATACGTCATTGTTATTACTAATTGTTCCATATCCATATTTTCTTTCTGGAGCCTTCGAAGGCACATTGTTAACCAAGGAAGAATCTTTGGGGTTTTCTTAATCTTACTTGGGTATATTAGCCCCCGTTTTTCCAATTCACCTCTTACTAAATCTGATATTGTGACAAGTATGTTTTCTGTGATATCTGTAGAACGTTTGTCATATACAACCGTCCAGAATTTATCATTAAATGACCAAGTCAGTGTCATATTCCCATGCCTGTCATATGTTGTAACAGCTGGAAAATGTTTAAGGTCAAGTTCAAGAATACCAGCTTTTATGACTTCTGCCACTGATATATTACTTTTATCCAAGAGCAGGTACAAGCTGGGGAAAACCATTTGGGAATTTGTTCTTCTGTTTGTTGTTAACAGTTTGACCAGCGATCTAATTGTTACAGCACCGACTGTCTTAAATGTTGTCTTGCAAGATTTTATCTCTCGTAGGAAATCTTCAAAAAGAACGTAACTGGCAGCCTTGCCAGTTTCGTGCAGGTCATGTAGTAAGGCAACAACCAAATGTCGACCAATGACTCCATAGCTGCCATCCAAGTGATCGTGCAATCCCACTGACCGTTTTATCATCTTAGATATGACCTCAGATGTTGTCCATATTTCTTGTGGGGGAATGCTATATTCGTTTTGCATACAGGTTGAGTACACTTCTAAAGATAGAAATCCATAGTGGTCAGTTGAACTTCTACTGGGACCAAGAGCTCCTGGTCCTAGATTGATAGAGTAAGATGTACTCCTTCCACAAAGTGGCTTTCCCCACAAAAGTTTTTCGGAGGCTAGTTCCAACTGATAGGATTGCCAGGTGGCACGCACATTTCCTGTTTTTTTATACTCGTTCAATAATTCTTTAAGTTCCTTGCAAATCCATAAACCCAAATGTCGAATGCATGTTAGAATATGCAAAGGAAAAGGCACCAACAGAGGTACAGTTTCTAAAAGTACTTCTAGATTGGTTAAATTAATAAAATCCGTAGCATTTATATGGTCAGCAACTGAATCCTGCGAAACAACAAACTCAATCCTACATGTACTTCTCCTTAGTAATGTCCAGTTGCTTTGCAATGTAGATATATAATGATCAGCGTCGCGTAGGAATGCCTCTGCTGTCGATCGTGGGAAACACATACCTCCAACAATGCAACCCGACACTGGATGATATCGACAATTGGGTTGACGATGTGGAATGTCAGCGTAAAGTTGAACAAACTGCACCTCGTGTGGAAAACGACAAATCGTCCGCAAACAAGTTTTGATATCCATTGGTCTTCCATCTAGATTGCTCTGATAGTTTGCACAGTCTTTGAATGATAAGCATGTACAAAGTGTTCCTCTGTGGCCGATGATTTGTTGCAATCCCGCAGTAGACCAAAGAAGATCAACTTCTTCAGAGTCTGACAGTATGTTTGCAGCAACATGGATAGTTGTACGCAATGTAAATTGGGTATTAAAATCTGACAATGATAATCCACAGGTCATTTTTTCACCAAAGCGGAAGCAAAATATGATTGGTCTCAAAAGTCCAGTTTGGGTCAGTTGGTTTAAAGATGCTTGCAAAGCATCGAGTATTGCATAACAATCGTCAGGTAAAATGAACATTTTTCGAACGTCATTTATGTCATTCTTTTCGAGAGTTCTTCTAGCCTCTCCACGCAAAGCAAGAGCCATTAGTGTATTTTTAAAATTCTCTCTCAGCTGAAGAAATGTGGCGAGGGCTTGTTGTCTCACTTGCTGAATGGATAATGCAACTGAATGCATCTGGTGCATAGGAATTAAAGCTATCCAACATTCCCACCCTCTTTCATAAAATAGCTGGAACCCTAAGCTGTTTGAGAAGGTCATAAGTTCGCTTTTACTGTATTCTGTTAATCTGACGTGCTTTTTCAAAAAGCCTCTAACGTTCCGTAGACTTGCATTATCATTTGGAAACAGTGTGATATGTCTCACGGGCATTCTTATTGCGGCCAAAGATTTAAACTCCACAACGCATCCATCAATGTCAAAGGAATATCTCAACCATACTTCTCTTTCTACTTCATCGACTGTCAGACATCTGCCAAAAATCCGATCATCCCTTCTTAAAAAGAGTTGTGGTGTTTCAGATACAGAATTGTACGCCTTGGCTAGGTTGAAATTCTCCAACACCGTTTCAGAAAAAGTTTGTTCCGTATCTTCCATATCCATCTAAAATTTTTAAAAAAATATGACGTGTTTAGACACTCGTAATGAGAAAAGCTTTTTTTTTTTTATAATATCTAATTTTCAACTTAGATGATGATAAGAAATAATTACCCGGCATTATATCTCAATTAATTAATTTTTTAACAAACATATATATTAAACTCTATTCTCAAAGATCAACCTTGGGTTAAACCCGAGTATAGTCTAGGGTATATTCCGGGGTAAACCTAAATATAACTCGGCCTTTACCATGGTTAAATCCAGGGTACACCCGGGTAAAACCCAGGGTATACGCTGGGTTTAACCAAGAGTATGCCCGGGTTTAACACAGATTAAACGCGGGTTTAACCTAGAGTATACCCAGGTTTAACCCAGGGTATACCCGGGTTTAACCCAGGGTATA